>NC_135773.1:4641600-4897679 GCF_028453695.1 Augochlora pura | reverse complement strand
AAATTTTATATTTTACTTCATTTAATTTCGCAATTGTTTTGTACCACGTATGCGTAGTTTTTGTGGGCTAAACAGTACGTAAATGGAGACAGTCTGAAAAATTCCATCCTACAGTTTATTGATCCGAAAAATCAGAATTTCTTGAAGACAGACATTTATGAATTAAACTCGCGTTGGGAAAAGTGTATTGAAACAAATGGGGCACATTTTGATTAAATTAATAGCTTTTGAAAAAAGATATGAAGTTTTATATACTCGCTTAAAAATCCGACATTTCATATGCACCAACCTAATATATATAATACTAGGTGCTCTAAAAACCTTTATCATTTGTAACGAATGTGTTATTCACTTGAATCGAAAATTAACTTGTTACTTCTCAGTTTATAACGTGATATACGCGACGAGAAATTTAACAAAGTATAACACGGTGACCTTGAGGATGCAATTTCCCTCGGTAGGAAATTTCCCGCACACACACAACGGTGATACCACTGGTATTTCCACGCAAGTTTACGTTCCCCTAACGCAAGTTCCAGCTGTAAAATCGTACCAAGGTTAAAATTAATTAAACCTGATAACCGGTATAGTGACACGTGCGGCTTCGAACAGGTCGTGCAATTTTCGAGAAATTCTTTCTTTAAACATTTAATCGATGCCTCGAAGAAAACACCTGTCGAGACATTAACAATATTTTGTATGCGTTAAATAAGTGCTGTGTCTTTTAAATATATGTGACGCTAATACTTTTACTACTTCTCAAAATTCTAAGAATTTTTTTAATTAAAGGAATTTCTGAACTGAAATTGATTAGGATGTTTAAAATGCAAATCGGTGAAAATGCCACTTACAGTGATAAATTTTACCTTTCTACTGTCAGTTCCATTAGTCAAATTACGGTAATTAACACGTTAATCTCGATTTATCCACTCGGAGAATCGAAAGAAGCCGAAAACGTTTTTACAGCTTTTTATTTTCAGATATCGGATGGTCGCAGCTTCGAAGAATCCTCGAAAAGATTGATCGTTGTCGAGGTAAACCGACGCGCGAGCGGCATCGCCGTTTCGCGTCAAAGTACGCCCGAATTATCGATGTTTTAAAGGGCGAGTTTCTAGTTTCGAGGGCAACGAACGAATCCCGATCGCTCATTAACGAATAATTCCGTTGCGTTAATTCGTCACTAATGACGTGCAGCTCGCCAATTTCGCGCTCGATATCACCGACGTCGGGGCGAAAACGAGTTTTCGCGCGGAAATCCGTGAATCCGTTGCCCGGACGCCTCCCGTCAGAAAGAAATCGAATTCCGGATTGGAATCGCGGCCGGTGGCGCGCGCGGCCATTAAAACGCGTTCGTGAAAGCGATCGAAATCCCGGCCGCGGCGCTGCGGCGGCCGGGCCTCTCCGCAAATTAGAAAACCGCTGTTTTTCGGGACGGTGGCCCGCGCACGGAAGAAGGGGAATGACGGGGACGCGTCAACAAGGAGGCAGACGTATGTCTATTGGCTCGCGGTTTCGACACGCTCGACAAATCGATCGTGGAAATTTTGCGGAAACGAACCGCGCGCGTCGGAACGCTGAAACTTTCCGCTGGACGACTAGTCCTCGATCAATTGCCATTTTTATTTCCACGCCAGCCGCGAGAACCTCATTAACTGAATGTTTATTACTCTGTATGCGCTATCCTTCAGCTAATTACGTTTGTCATTTACATATCTCCACGAGTGTCTCCTGCAATTACCGTGTCGCTGGCACGCTGCCTTCTTGTTAAGGGAAGCTTTCGGTTTATGAGATTAGACGTAACGAACTACGTATTTATTAATATGCTGTTTAAACTTCATAATTCAAGAATCGTGTAATTTTTAATTCTATCAAATACCATAACTTACAACGTTGTCACGTTTATCAAATTTTTGACTGTCTCAGTCTTCCTCGTATATATATTTTCATACCACTTGTCATAATATTAATTACAAGCTTGAAATATCAAGTATATTGTTAATATGTTAGATAATGTATATTTTTGTTTTCTGCTTTAAATATTAATTAAATAAAAATTATTCAAAACTGAAGAGGTGGTAAGCATTCCTTGAACTTATAACTAAGAAATGTTAAATTTGAGCTATTTTATTTTGGAAGAAAATTCTCAAAAAATTATTTCTTCACGTACGCATCATTAAGTTTGATATTTAAGAGTCATATTTTATTACATACAGAGTGATTCATTTGAACGGGGGAGAGATTGTGAGTAAAATTGAGGTATAGACTCAGACTAGTTACATGTAAGCATTCACTTATATTTACTTATGTAATTTAATATACAACTATTTGAATCGTTTATCACGAAAGCGGCCATTTTCCAAAAATACCAAGCTAGCTATTTTAATCTTTACATATTTACATTATATATAATTTAATCTAGATTTTTAAATAAATATACTCAGGCCCCTTCTAAAATGAAATCATTCATGAATAATAAAAGTCAATTCGAAGGCATTTACATGTACATACCCGAACATTGCAAAATAAGTTCTCTCTCCAATGAATACACAAAAAAAGAGTGGTCATCGATGGTTAATCCATATTTAATCCATCCATTTGAAATTCCACTGACCGCAGGACATCGCGACCAGCGCTGCGGTCCGAAAATTCGAGGGATCAACAATGTACTCGTTGGTACGTTATTCGCGCCGGTCGTAACTGTATCAATTCCGATCAGTACGTGCTGTCATAAGAAATTTCATGCGTGAGGAGGGTTAAGGCCGAGACGGGGCCACCGACATCAGCCAGGTGGCGCCTGGAATTACAAGGTTCGCGCAACCGTGTACCGAGCGCACGGCGTAACGCACGTGAACCGGCCACGCCACTGTAACAGTAACAGCGACAGGAACAACAACAACAGGAATGATGTTGCCGGATCGAGAGAGGAACGACGCGAGTCCCAGGTGGGAGGCAGCTGCCAGGCGGCGCCGCACCTGCTCCTCTTCTTTCTTTCTTGGACAAGCAGGACCCATTTCGAGAACCGAAAAGGGGCCTCTCGCCTATCTCTCCTCGATGGTCTCCTTCTCATCTGGACTCTCAAGATCCCTTCTCTCTTTTCGCAGCAGAGAGAGAGAGAGAGAGAGCGAGAGAGAGAGAGAGAGGGAGAAGCACCCGGTCGGTTCTTGCATGCGGGTGCGCACGCGGCAGGTGCTGCATTTTTCTTGCGCCAACCTTCTTCCTCTCATTACTATTATTAGTGTGCTTTTCTTCGGCAGCACGAGGCACGGCTGACGCGTGGTCTTGCTTTATTTCTCAATACCGGACACACGAGACCGCTCCGGGTGCCGATCGGGCAGCTTGTCCCGGGGACTCTATATGTCCCTAAACCGACCATCATCCACTTTTCCCTTTATTCAATGTCTTACGTAGATTATATCACCTTTCTTTATTCATTTCCGATCTTACCACTCTTGTCGCTTCGTTTTGTCTGCATTTATATATTTTTAGTATTCTCTGTTCGCTTAATAATATTCCAGGACACGAGACATGACTAAGCTTTCGAATGATACGCGATCTTTAATCAACTTAATATTTTTCCTTAACCTTATCTTCATATTTTTTTTATTTTAGCAACGGTATTACTTGCTTGTCTCTTCATTTTACGCTTATTATATTTCCTGTACTCTCGCTTCTCACTTTTTGTACTGCATTATTGCGCACATATTTTTTTATTCTACTCATACTAAGGATATATAAAGCACCCTTCTCATTTCTTCTTCTCGTAACAATGAATTCTTCCAATATATAAAAATAAAATTATTATTATTATCAATATAATAATGATGCACGAAGTTCTCCTATCAAAAGAAATTAATAGAGAAGAAATAACATTCGGGACGATAGATTTTCTATTTTCTTAATCGAATTCCTGTACCGCTCGTTTTTATTATTCGTACACGAGCGAACAAAATAAAAAGGGCACTGTTATGTTTGTTGGTGTATAGGCGGCTTTATGCTGGATGCGAGAGCGCAAGTTCCACGCAGGAAATGAGTGCCTTGTCTCTCGGTCTATTTCCTTCTATTTTTGCACGTGCTGTTTCTTTTAGCGCATCAACGAGGGAAGACAACGCTGTGTGTTCCATATGCGGGCAGAAAGCAGGTGTCACGGTAATTCTCTGGCATCATCCTCTCCGCCGTATCAGGCTTTTTACGGTCTTCCTTACTATTATTCAACGCGAGCCTTACGACCGCTTATCAACGTTGCCTCGCATTCGGCCGCTTTTAATGGCGACGAATGTTTCTTGGCCCGTTTCAGATAACCCGATGTTCCCTGCTGATTGATTTCGTCTTGATCGCGCGTCACGGACCATCTGTAATGGCGAAATAACAGGTGTTTGTGAAATATACACTGGTTTTAGAATGTGGTTAAATACCACATTTCTGATTTTGAATTAATTATCGATATATAAATTATAGTAGTTATGTAAAAGAGAGTTGTATAATAGTAAGTCTGTACTCGTATTATAATTGAGTGATTAATCCTTTAGACTCAGGAGATTTTGTCGGATCACCTGCCAGCAGCTCGAACGTATTCAAATTGAATATAAATTGATACAACACCGGAAATACTTGCTTCATTTAATTAAAATTTTTATGTTAAATCAGCAATTAAGTATTCAATAGTACATATCCTAATAGAACAACATTCCATCCTAATTATCAGCTAAATATTCAATTAAAATAGTTATTAATCTGAACGCAGCTTAATTGTGTTTTATACATTAACACAGCCACCCATAAAAGTAACAAGTTTCTAAGCAATTCTTGGCTATCTAAATCAGCAAAAAAGATCTGCGCGGTGCAGTCGTTAGACACTTTAATCGTCGGTCGTCGTTAACTCCGTTGCCACCGCGTATAACAAATTACACGCGGAGAAAAATTCTTTCCACGTTTAGCTTTTGTCCGAGCAAAACGCCGCAAATGAATTTAAATACTTCAGCCATTAATCACCATCTCGCGCATTTATTCCGCCAGCATAGGTGAACAGGGTCGTTCTCATAGCATCCAGTTTATTACCGGCATACCGAGTCTCATAAATCTCGAGCGACGATCGAAACGAACGTAATGAAAGCTGCTTACCGAGATCGACACAGATCCAGTCGCGCGTATCGGTGCTCGATGCCCGCTGAAAGAATACCGGGGAGGGTGTTGGGGAAAAAAATCAAGTCGATCGGAAAGAAACAGCAGAGAGACGCGAGGAATCTCAATCTCGTACGTCATGAAACGTCGCTCCCCCTGTGAAACTGAAATTCAAAGCGCGAGACGGAACAAGCGACCGGGAGCGTGGGAGAAAGAGGTGGACGACGTCGGTATAAAGGAGAAAGAGGGTGGGTAGCGGGACGGGCGAGGGGGGGATCGATGCAAGAAAACGCGAGAGAGAGCCCGACGTCGGACGGGCTCGTGGCTCAATTTCGTTGGTAGGCGCGGGAAAAAGTGCATTATACGCCGGCACGGCAGTCGAGCAGCGCGTCGTTTTCTTCTTCCAGCGCGGGGCTCGCCTTCGCCTTGGTGGCCGCGGTCGGATCCCTCCCCCCTGTCCCCGGCACCCGGGCAACGGCCCCCACGGACCCCCCCGGCCAGTACATATTCCTCTCCCCATAGCGCGGCGCGGCGCGGCGCCCTCTTCTTTCAACCCCACCACCGGTCCCACGTGGCATGAGCGCCGTCTGTATAAACGAGCACGCGCCACCACCTGCTTCTTATTATCCCCACCCCCGTCGCCCTGCAACCGGTACCCCTGCACTTTCTGCGACCCTCTCTGCCGCAGCCGGCCGGCCGGCGCGGCGCGGCGCGGCGTTACTTCACGCGCGCCGCGCTCCGATCCGATCCGATCCGCTCGGCACCGCTCGCCCTTCTCCCCCGTTTTCTTACGTGTTCTCCACTGTCTCTCTCCCCCCCCCCCCCCCCCCCTGCCCCGATGTTTCTCGCGTGGCCTCTGTTTTACGCGTCGCGTTTCGTCGATTACGATCGCGAGAGCGACGGCCTCTGTCGACTCTACGCGATCCGATTCTCGGCGAGCACACGCCCCGAGAGACATCGCGATACCCTCGCCCCTGTAGATCCTCTACGGATTTCACGAATCCAGCGACGGTGGCTAACGTTTCGTATATATTGTTGCGATTTCGGACGGCGTCCTCCCTTATCGCTGCGCCGGGCTCAGGAATTCTTCACCTGTGTATCTAGGGTGGGTATATACCTGTATATCGGAGGGAGTTCTACCGAAATGTATAGTATCCCGGTGTTGTATTGGAATATAGGTAACAGGGGTGGCACTGTACTATATTATTTATTTGGAAGCGTGCTATTATGTAGAACAGCTGTCAGAAATTGTTTCTTCTTTGTTACATTGTTTTACGATTCCTTGATACTTCGATTTTCTATTGTTTCTTAGGGGTTCTTTGTCGAAGGGGAGCTAATATTGCGGTGACTTCACTTTTACATTTGTTAGAATTTCTTTAACTATAATACAATTTTATATATTATTTTATAATATAATTTAATACATAATAATACATAAAAATTGATACATAATAATTGTTCTTCGATTTTTATAACAGAAAAATCAAGTTTCGTTAGAATTGAACAAAATTCATATTAAGTGTACTGTATATAAAGCCTTCATTTCGTGTTTAAATCATTATTATTTATGAAAGGGTTAAACACAGTGTCAAGAACTCTATTATATATTTCCTACCCTTTTGGGTTCGTAATTGTTTGCAATTTTATTCGATAAATCCATAGCTGTAACTTATACTCATTGCAAATAGGAAACTCATTAATAAATGTATCATTGATAAAAAATCTAAACGTGAGATGATTGTCCAGACAGATTAATTATGGAACCTACTAAAATAAAATCGTTGTCATATCAACATAGAGAATGTAGAATAGAGGGTGTCCAAGTACCGCTAATCACATTTTTGATGATTGAGGCTTTATCAAATTGTTATTACTGCGAAAGCGAAATAGGGGATGAAACAAAAGACGTGCAAAGGGTGCAAGCCGGTTAATGGTGTCAAAACTGCCCTTCAGCTGATCGAACGTGATAGTGCCGGAGGGCTGATGAGCCATTCGATGGATCATCAAAGATAACTAGTTTGTGAAAAATTTCAACGGTTTATCTTGACCAAGAGGGTAGTTATAGGGAGAAAATTTTGCACATAATGAACGTTTTGTGCAAAACCTTGACATAATGGACTATAACTCTAATATATAAAATAAATAATTAACAAGGAGGTAAACTTAATCCTTTACGCTTGGAGAATCTTCTTAAATCAACCAGCAGCAACTGTTAATAATATTTTACAGTAGTAACATTTTAGGTGAAATAGAAGACGATATTATGTTAAAAATAATAAGACTATTTAAAATATCGACCGTCATGCCAATAACCTCAAAATCTTATAATAAAACTAAAGTATTTTAATTAACCAAACTAAATCTCAGGAGATAAATTTTATGGTGTCAACTATAGCTTTAGCATTTTTAAATTTTGTAAAACCTGATAAAATTAGGAATATGTAATAAATTAAAATTGAATTTCCTAGTCTGAACAAGAAATTCTACCCTTATAATATGGTCAAAGTGCCAGCCAATAGGAAATTAAATAAGATTTTGTGTAACATTTTATTCATATATTTGGCACAAATTAAGACTAAATCTAATCTTGAAATTATAATACCACAATTATCATATTATATATATTATTATAATACCATAATTACCTCCTGTTGTCCTTTGAGAAAAGACAGTCGAGTGAAAAAGGGTAATATAAATTATCACATTTGCGAATGCGATAAACGATACTTTTCGCAGATTTATAACGTGAAACGTTCGCGAACTTTTGAGAAACGTGGAAAATTCAATGGTGCGGTGTCGTTATGCGGTATGGCGTACAGATAGGAAATATTTCCTGTACAACTTGCCAGACTACTCTGCTCGTTAATCACAATTCCTTGGTTTCTGGGCTGGTTTCCGCTCAGCCAGGTTCTGCTTTCGGTCAACCCATCCGGTGCTGACTAGGCTGACAAGATGGGGTTGAAAAATGCTCGAAATTTCTAGTGTTTTATAAGCGACAATATTATTCAGAGCGCTTTGATTAGAACACTCGAATAAGTCGTAATTAAATCTTTCGATTCTCCTCGTTAGAAAATGAACGTCGGTCTTAAAATAAATGAATAAAACTGCAATTAATTCAACTTCCTTTCGGAAACGTCGCGACAGAGATAGCGAAATAGAGAAATGTTTAACTATTTCAAAAATATATTAATAATGTATATATAAATAAAAACAGAATTTATTTCCAATGAATATAAACGATACTTGTAACTCACCGTTTTATAATTATTTCATCGTGTAACCTGCGAATTTAAATTCCTTAAAAATGCACGCGATCTTTTCCTTTCTTTTCTAATGCATATTAATCGTTCGCCAATGTTGGCTCCTTCCTTCGACGGAATGGAAAAGAAGCGCATTCGCTGTGCCCGGCTGTTTTTATTTAAAAGGCGGCTTTAATTTTGTGTACTCCGCTGCTTTTAGCCGAGATTGTTTTATCTGGAAAGTTAAGCTTTCTCTTACGATACGATCGGTTAACTTAGGTCGTTTGAGCAACCTCTTCTCGTAAAATCATGGTTTTAAGGATAGAGGACTGGGCTCTTGCGGCGCCTAAGGAGTTTTTCCGTTGAGTGTCTCTTAGCTAAATAGATTATCCGTACCCGTGGGCGGGGATTTGCTCGTGATAATTCTGCGGAGCGTCCGGTTGTCATTGGTTTTCTTCATTTTTCCGACTTAAACAATTTACAGAGTATTTTATATCAATGTATACAGCTAGATATTTCATGAAGAAGATATATTTGATTTTTAACGAATACAAAGTTTCATTTGCAATATTAATTTGAGACAATCTATAAGAACAGATTTCGTTACCTAAACTGATCAGAATGTTAACCCTTTGCACTATAATGACGTGTCAGACTCGTGATAAATATTCAATGCTAGATGTAACAAATATGAATATTATTAATTCCTTCTAAATGGAAATAAAATTGAGTTCTTCTGTCATCAAAGTCTAGAAACGGAAGTAAATAAGAGCAATACAAAAGACAAAGCTGATCTGGTCTTATTAAGGACAGTATTATGAACAAATAAGTACTAATAAATGCAGCGTAAAAAAAGTCGTAGTGAAAAAGGTTAAATTTTATTTTATGATTTATAATGAACCTAGCAATTGCATCGGCGCAGGGAATGAATAATAATTTCTAGGATTAAAAACGCATAATTTATAGGATTTATAACGCATAATTTCTACAATTTATAACGAATTTAAAAATTGCATCACAGCGGGAAATTAAAAATTTCTAGAATCAAAAAAACAAAAAATTTACTTTCGATAAAAAATTTACCGCCGTCGTTAATAATTTCCGAGGAATCAATTGTGTACACCTACCCTAGACGCCCCGCATATAAAAGCATGCGAGCGTATATTAACGCCTATAGTCGTCATTCTGAACTTGATCGATAGAAGACTCGAGCCACAGTTCTATTCTTGGTCGCAGATATTAATGTTAATCTGGGAATCGAGAACAATAACCGTTGCGGTTCACAGATGATCGCACAAGCGTGGAAAAACGTTGTGGTGTTCGCTTCTTTGGGAGAAGAAAAGTTTATAACGAGCCGGCACTATTATTGATATTGGAACGTACTTAGCAACGAGTTAGTTTATTTATCCCCATAAATATTTATACCGGTGCATCGCGTTGCGATAAAATCAATCGCAACGTTACCGGGCTAACGAGCGTATTGGAGAAGAATTTTTATATCGCATTAAAAAATGATTATAGAATTATGTATTTTGTTACGTTAATTATACTTATTTCAAATAATATTGTATTAGGACGTTATTTAAAATTAATACGACTTAAACTTCTATTCTACTAATAAAATGTATTTAAAATTCTATTTTATTAATATAATTTCTCTCAAATTTATTTTGCAATTTTCTGTATGTTAAGTTTGTTGAGAAATCTAATCGTAATTTTTCGCAATGTTAAGATAAAGAATAAATTTAATTTCACTGAATATCAGTATTGATTATTCATTTTTAATGCAATGTACTATATTGTTTATGTGCCCAGTATCTTTGCTGCACTGTAAAAATAAAATAACTTATTGATTTCAACTTTCCATAGCATATATAATAAATTTCTATGGAAATGCATTTGTACTAGGACATTTTCGAGGATCTGTAAAACTGTTGTGCGGAGTCGCCGTTCTTCCCGAATCCTTTTTGTATGCATCGACGGGATTTCGATCTCGTTCGAGGCCTGAGACAGAGCTAATTAGAGAGGAAAAGTATTTCCGCGCATAGCGTATCTAGGAAGTTCTAATTAGTTTCGTGGATATTTCCACGGGGAACTTCGGTTCATAAAAATTCATCGCGTCAACCGATGGACAGGCAATTTTAACGCCGATACTACTCCTTGCACGGTGTTGTTCGGTCGAACAACAGCGACAAAAAGAAACTTCTTATATATATTCCTTTCATAGTTGCCATTTTCAGACTAAGAGTAATTCAATTTGCCCGATAGCTGCGGTTCGTGGACGAAAGATATTGCTTAGAAGGATGCGCGCGTCTGTCGATTGTAGGTATGTTGCTTATTTACCTGCTTGCTAATTGCCATTCGGCTGCGTTAATGAGATTCGATTGTCGTTGCAGGTAAAAATCTTTCTAAAATGCCAAAATGAAGGTACAGCATCGTTGTCTTATTTAATATTTATACGCTGAGAATATACAGAATTAAAAATGTTTAATAATTCGGAAAAGAGAGATACCTGAGATAATTTTAAGCAACTTTTTCTTTTGTAAAAATTTTCTCTGTGACACCGTTAAGGAAATATTAACGAAAAACATTGACCAATGAGAAGCAAGCTTCGCTGGCGCGAGATGGCTCAGCTAGTGAGCGAAACTGGGCTTCATACGCCTGCTAGTTCGGCCACCTCGCGCCAGTGGAGCTCGCTTCTCATTGGTCAACGTTTTTCGTTAATAACTAGTGAACGATTCCTCGGAGACAATTTTTGTAAAGGAAAAAGTTGCTTGAGATGACCTCTGGTATCAAATTTCTGAATTGTTAGATAATTTTTGGATGCTCTGTTTACTCTAGACCATTTTTATATCAGTAGACGACAAATAGGTCTCAACGGCTGGAAGATATTTTCAACAAATTTTTTACTATAGTCTTAAATGTCAAATAGGTCTCAATAGCCAGAAGATTTTTTTAAAAATTAATTGACTATAACCCCAGGCATTCTAACAATATTGCTGCAATAAATGGAAAGCAACATTCAAAAGTTCAAGTGCACACGTTTATCGCGTTCTTCAAGAAAAGCGATTTTCATTACGAAAATTGCTCTTAATATCCATTTTTCGAAAAAACAGAAAGCACGTGACGTATCATTCGAAAGTCTGCGATATCAACGATCGATTAAATTAGTCGTCGCGTCCAGCCGTACGGAGAAGACGAAAATAAAGGTATCGGCTAAGTTAGCTTCTCGACAGAGAGTCTAATGTTTTATGCAGTTTATTTCACTGGTACGAAGTCCGACGCAAGAAAAAATGAAACTGATCGAACCACTCGGAGCCCGAATGTAGAATCGTGATTTATAAGTATGTGGTTTCTGGATACTCGTGTACAAGCTTCCGACGCGATACGAATTTTTCATCCAGCTGCCGCGCTCCATCAAAATCCATATACACGAGTGCGATACTTTTTTTTTACAATATACTATTCTTTAGACTTTCACGGTCGGAATTGATGTTAAAATTTGCTTTAGGATTCTCTCGTAAAAATTCAAACAAGAATGCGCCAACCCCTGAAATCTCTGAAACGTTGAAGATTTATTCATTCATTTATTTATCGAATGGTTAATATGAAATTCATTTCAATGCACTATGGTGCAAAGCAGTGTTATTCTATGCTATAAAAAAGAACCATTTTTAATTACATTTCTTAGAAGCTATTAATTTAAGATTATCACCAAATTGAACACATTTGTATGCATTTACGCGTTCTCTACAAAAAGTATTGAAACACCCGAATTTCTACCAATCCCCGGATTGTTTAAAATAACTCGTCGTCCTGCGGTTTTCCTGAAAATACGAGAAATAAAAATGAAATAATTCCGCGGGGGGAAAGAATGCAAATAAAATGGCTGGAAATGCGAGTACAGCTCAAGCGATGGTCCCAGATTGGTTCCGAAAAATGGTGTCCCCTTCGTGGTCGTGAAATATTAAAAAGATCTCGGCGTACCGACCAGCCCGGGGAACGCGTAATGGCCGCGGCGCGGTGGATCCGCCTCGGGTACGTGTAACCGAATCGAAAGACGAAACGGATCGCGACGGGGCTACGGCGCGCCTATTAATTTCATTGTCTTTGTCGCGGTGAACGCGCACCGAAGGGGGGGGGAGGGGGGGTAGGAGGACGAAAGGGAAGAAATTGCCCCTTGAAATATTCAGCAGTCTGGCCGGGGACGGGGTAACAACGCGGCACGGCATCGAAAGGAGGGTAGGAAACGCAAGGGTTAACGGTGGATCCGCGTTTCCACGAAAACGCAGACCTTGAGGAACAACGTCGCCGGCGACGCCGAGAGGCAGCATCGCGCCTCCCAGGAACCGACGCGCAAACCCCTCCGTGTCTGTGACCCTGCCGCAACCACCGCCGGTCCGTACGAGAGCTTTTTAATTAGGAAGCTATAATTAAGGGCGACGCGAAAACGCGGGGGAAAAAAAGATAATGCGACTAGCGTGATGCTAGGTCGGAGCGTTCTAGCTATTTCTAAGCGAGGAATAACGATCGATTACGTCGTCTCTAGATTTCCTGCGTGGCCGACGTAATTTTTACTTATCCTACAGCTTGCTCGATCTTTTAAATAATTTTATCGGTGTGCTTATTAAGCGAGAAGTCGTCTTTTCGCAGTAGACATGGTCGAGAGATACAGCGATAGGGGTAAACAAGTTTTTAAATTTAAAATAGAAAATGTCAAAATGAAATTCAGTCTAATATACATGAATTTTATATTTTTTATTAGTCGCAATATTTTATTTAACTAACTAATTTTATTTAAATCTATATTTATACGCATTACTTTGTTTAAAACACTTTGCTAGATATAATATTCTGACGAGCTATATTTCTAAAAATTTATTAAATACAAAGCGATTTACTAAAAATTATTATTAACTGTTACATGATAATTTATAATATTAGATTTTGTTATTTAAAGTATTCAGATGGGACAAGAAAAACATTTACGAATGACAATAAAATATAAGAAGGCTTAAAATATAAGACCAGAATATACAGAAGACTTTTCCTTAAATTATTGATTGTTATAAATATATTTCTAGTTCCGCGTATCGATTATGTCTTTGGTTATATTCTGAGAACGTTATCGTCGTTCTATGTGCCCGCGGAACAGAGAAAGATTTGATATATTTGTAGCGCGCGCGTTAAAAGAGTTTCTAGGAAAGATTGCCGGCTTCCGCGGTATTATCGAAAATCGATGCTTCGGGTGTACGGGGGAGCTATTTAATAACTTTTTCGCCGGTAGCATAAAATCTAAGTGGCGCTCGCCGATTGTAAACAAGAGCAATGTTTCTGGTTGCCCGGTTTTCTCTGTCGTTGATAACATGAGAAACGGATCGGTTGTAGGGATCTATAGCGTGACCGTGTTTGGATTAATGGTAAAAATTAATTGCCCTTCGTTTCGTCCTGGTTTCCGTCCGTTCCCCCCCCCCCCCCCGCCACCACCGCCCCCGCCCCCTTTTTTTTATTTTACATGCAAATCGAATCAAACGAATGGGCCGGCCATCGTGGATTTTATCGCTTTCTCGATAACCAGACGGATTTGCTACTTGTTCCGTGATCAGTTTATTCCAAGGGTTTTTCCGCGCACCGGTAATATTCCATGAAACTGGACTTTTACCGAACCGTCGCGTGTTTTTCAATATAAAAACAATGCCGCGAGATTCTTTGTTTTCGATCGCTGAGCTCCATTGTTCATTTTGCCGTGAGGAACGTTAGTTAACATTGTTGGGCTTCGAATTGATCAGAGAGATCGCAAAGGAAAAGAGCAAATTGTTAATCAAGAGAATTTGATGTATCATTTTTCGATAACGGATTTTCATTCGTGATTTTGTTTATCAGTTCGTATATTTACGGTACGATCGATGAAATTACGCTACGTAATAAATTTCGGTGCATGGAACCGCTGGAATTGTAAATCCTTTGAAGGTTCGGTCATGTGTTACGCAACGTTGCAACGCGTTTATTATATAAGGGCTAATTGATGTTTAAATTGTAACCAATGCTGTAAAGTAATATTTCACGAATGATTGATAAGTATAAAGTGTTACTCTACTGAAGTTCCAGCCTTAATTTTCGTATTTATTACTGGAGATTATGCAATGTGGCGAAAATGGGCAAATGAAAAATACTGTGGAAGAATTAAAAAAAACGAAGAATGTCCATGTATCAATTTGAACCAGTTAGAACTACTTAAATTATTTAAAATTGATTTCGCATAAAAATCCAAGGTCCATTTATCACATTTCTCATAAATTAAAACGCGCGAGTTCAAAATGTAAATTCCTCTTTCGTATTTATTCGTGTTTATTCATTAATAACAAATTAATCAATGTACATCAAAATAAGAATTTTAATATATTTTGACACAAACATTGCATTTTACCTAAATATAATAATAATTTTACCTAAAAATTACTTAATTGTTTCACCTAAAAATTACTTGATAATTTCACCTAAATACTTGATAATTTCACCTAAATTTTACTTAATAATTTCACCTAAAAATTACAAAATAATTTTCCACAAGGCACGCGTTATAATATGACAAATTCTGATAAAAAGCTGAATAATCGGCTAAATTTGATGATTAATTTCGGGAAATTCCGTAACCTGTTATCCGCGACCTGAAGCTAAGAAAGCAATAGATTACACATATGCGCACGTATCCGATATTGTCAAACTATAGTGCAAGTGCATTAGCGTATATCATCGTAAAGTATCGGCGAACTAGTTCGGAAACGCGAAACCGGACGGCTGTACGAAACAAACGCGAATCCTGAAGGCTGATCCAGGTTGAAGATAGTTGCAACGAAGAGGTAGCAAGGTGGGGATAGCAATGTTTATAACACCTGTCGAGCCTTATACGCAACGCCACGAGCGTACTTCATGTTGACGCATGCCCTCATCGATAAATATACAGAAAAGGCGCATTTCTTTGGTAAAAACGCATTCCTAATTCTGCAAATCGAGTGTAAAAATTAAAAGACGATAACTTTTTCATAAAATAAATTAAGAGAAACATATTTATCTGCAGAGATCAAGATCTGATGCTGTTTTTTTTTTGTTTTGGTAATGATTAAAAAAATGGTATAAATGATTATAAAAGTGAGAAATGAATTTTGTTAGTTAATTATATGTAGTGTATTATGTATATACTATACATGTATATACGATAAATATATATAGTATACTATACTATACGACTGTAGAATACTACACTTCTATACTATAAAATATTAAAACTACTATTCTATGCTATATTAAAATAAAAATCTTAGTTATAAAGAAGAAAAACAGTTTGATATTCGACCATTCGCATTCAAAGCGTTTCCCACCCTTTACTCGCCGAACACTTTTAATCATCGTAGTTACAGCAATCATTCTTTTCAGATGGGACGTATGATGGCGATGAAAAAAAAAATGACGTCTGGCTCGGGAACAGAGTTCGAACGTCACGGGCCAGAGGATCAAAGTTTCCTGAAGAGCACGCTCGAAGTTTTCGAAATGCTGAAACGTTTCATTTTCCACTTGGAGTTCGAAAGTCAATTCAAAGTTTCGAATAGCGTATCTATGCTTTTAGTATTTGCGGAGCACTACAAATAGTTTCGAGTAACAAGAATGTTGTTAATTATACCATTACAATATCGCCGATATTGTCTGCGGTTTTTCGTTGTCGTATTCAATCTGCTAGTACTTATGATCGAGCATTCGGTTAAGTAACTTGTGATTTTTATCTCAACATTCTATAGTTATGAAATAAAGTGATAGATGTGCGACATAAAATAATTAATTGTTTAACGGTATATAAATACGTAAATCGAAATAGGTAAATAAATTTTTCCAAGGCTGGGGGATAATCGAAATTTTTTCTGAATCGATGTCAGACTTAGTTATACTTATTAACCCTTTGCATTTGAATGACAAGCCTAAGACGACGATAAAAAAAATTGCTACACTGTTTTCGAAAGAATTTTCGCATTATTAAATTTATCTGAATGCAATAAAGTGTGAAATAATAATCTTCTATAAATATAAAAAGTTAATGTGCATGTATCAAATAAACACAATTATCCCAAATGGAGATACTGTAAGGTTAAAACAAATGTCTTCATTCCGGAATTAAACTAGTCTCGAATTCAAAGGAATAACTAACAAACACATTAACATTCAAACGAATATATTATCACCGCACCTGCCTCTACGATAACAAAAGTACCTTCCACATCAAAATTATGATTATCTGCTCGCAAGACTAGACACCGCCACGATCAGATAATATTAACGAGTCAAATAAATGAAAAAAAGTCAACTTTCTTCCTTCAATGAGCCATTAAAATTCCAGCAATCAATTCTACCGAGCAACAAAGACCGCATCAGCCGCGCTATCATCAAGCCCGGCACGAACGAGCTAAAAATCGTTGATTTCTAAGAAAGGAGCAATCAAGCCTATCCGAAAATCGACCAAAAAGCCGGATGGCAAACTTTATGAATTCCGAAAAATTCGCGACGTAGTAAAAATAAAAAAAAAAAGACAAAGAGGGGGGAAGAAAGAAGAAAGGAATTCACGGTCGATTCTAATAATCGACCGGTTCCATCGCCATTACCGAACCACCGGAACAAGCCATTACTTAGCGATTACTGGCGGTGCGTCAGCAGAACGATTTCTGCCCTCGGCTCGATCATTTTGTCAGACCGTCGTCCATTTTAACTCCGCTCTCCGGCAGCAACGATGGCAAAGAGCACACGGCGCGGCGCGGCGCGGCGTGGCGCGGGAGCGAGAGCGGGAGCGGGAGCGGCGCGGCGTAGAGCGACGGCGTGGCGAGGTGAGGCGAGGCCGGCCGCCGCCGGTGGCAGTGTCAGCGTCGAATGCACGGTGTCGCGATCGAAGGTGCACCGGCGATCGATATTGCACCTGGAGCAGCGTGGCGTAGCCGGACGGTTCGTCGTACTCGCACCGCGACGATGCAGCCCATAGGCGGCCGTGCCGTAAACGGCCAGGGACGGATCCCCGCCGTCCGAGCACCCTTTCGTGCTCGAACTCCGCCGATAATCAACGATTTTTCCTAATGAGGTCCGACAATCTTTTTTTTCTATCTACCAAGTTCCCTGCAAACGAGGCTCTAATGCGAGATACTCCGACCCGGATTTTTATTTGCTCTCGGCCGGCGGAGTCAAACGCTCACGGTGGCGTTAAAAAGTCTACGATTACTGGTTCTCGGCAAATTGTTGTTGTTAGAGAAAATTTAGTTTGATGAAAATTAAGTTTGTCGATGTTTGGATTGATAGGATTTAAGAAATTTAAGATGAAAAAAAAATATTTGATGATTTGTATTGCCATCTTTTTGTTTTCATATATATATGATAGCATACGACGTTTCATTAATACTTTTTTAATGTATCTCTTTTAGAATATATCGGTTGGTTTATATACACGAGAAAATAATTCTGCCAACAACCCATGTTCTATAATTTAACGCGATTAATAATTATTTTACATTTTCCAGAGAATTATTGGCAAAAAAGTGTTACAATGTTTTATGAGAAAAGTATGATCTTTATTTCTGTACCCAATAGTTCTGGCTACAATTTTTATAATTTCTCTTGTGCAAAGATTGAAGTTAAGATATAGTTAAACTCTAACTTAGTAATTTATTTTAGACATATTAAAATCTTTTCACTCTTCATATTTATATCCCTTTATTATATATTTTTAAAGAGCTGTTTACTTCGATATTTAAAAGATACTTTTTACTAAGGGTCAAACTTGATTCTTAATCCAAAAGACTCCCGACTTCAGTCCAACCAATTCTGTTTAATTTCAAATTCAATATTACGTTCTTGAAACGTTGTCTTCCAATTATCACCCAGCTTGTAAGGAAAAATGTCCAACTGAGAAAGAAGAGATTCGATTATCTTTTTATAATTTTTGACAATTTTCAACTATAAAAACGAGCCTTTTTTCTGAAAATTTACTGTATATACATAAATATACAGAACAAATTTAAAGATCTAAAACGTTAAATATGTAGCGAAAAGTGCCAGGTACCACGAGGCTATCTTTTTCAAATTTTCTGACACAGGAAATGGATGAATTTGCGCTGGTGGATGATACAAGGGTTAACACGCGAGTTAATTTTTCACCGTCCCGGCTCGCGTCTTCTGAAATATGTCTAGCATAGCGGCGCGGTGGCGACTACATTTGTTTCTTAAACGGGCGTGCGACCGCGGCCTTATAGTTTGATGGCTGGAAGAGGTGGTTGCCGAGCGACTCGCAACACCGCAGGCTGATGCTGGCGTCGCCGATGCTGCCTACGCTGATGCCTGCCTAAGAGAAAGAGGAACTGAAGACGCCGGAAGAGGGGTGGCCGGACGGCGCGCTACCGGCGCGGCGGAGGAGG
Source organism: Augochlora pura (assembly GCF_028453695.1). Lineage (NCBI taxonomy): Eukaryota > Metazoa > Arthropoda > Insecta > Hymenoptera > Halictidae > Augochlora > Augochlora pura. Next base: position 4,878,880 of record NC_135773.1, on the reverse strand, counting down.
ATGCAAAGAGATACGGGGGTTGGTAGCGAATGCCTGGATACTGACACGGTGGCCACTCCGCTCCATCCACTGGCTCTCTTCTCTCCCCGGCCGTCTTTCTCGCTCTCTTTTTCGCTGAATACGTCTCTATCTTTCTCCCGGTCCATTCTCCGTCCCTCTCCCTCCCTCCTCTCTCTCTCTCTCTCTCTCTCTCTCTCGTCCTTCCTCCGGAGAGTCCTCTCTGTTCCGCCTTTGTTCCTCTCCGTCCGGCCGGCGGGGCTCGATGCAGCCGTCTCTGTCGTTCCCACTAGCAGACATAATATCGACAACTGCTCCCGCGAGCGTTCATCTCGCATTCGCCTGCACCGGGTATTGTATCACGTGATATTTGCGAACAGCGTCGGCTCCCGAACACCGGGATCGCGAGCAACGCGCACGGAAAATCAGGCCCCGATGAGGCAAATCATTCGTTAACAGACCGGGATCCGCCAGCTATTAAGACCCCGTGTCCCGGGGTCGACACCCCGAAGCTCGGATTTAGGGTTGTGTCGTTGAATATTCGCCGCTTGTCCGTCCGCCCTCCACCCCCGCACCGAATCTTGCTCTTCGACTTTTCATTACTGCTCGCGCTGCCCTTCGAGATCTACTCAAATATTTGCTTGGCACACCGACGATTGAACATGCCCGGTTCTTTGTTCGATCAGAGACATTCTTCATTAATAGCTGCTTGTTCCCCTTTCCTTGATACGCGCGTCAAGCGACATCAATGTTTTAGCGTTTCGCAAGCTCTCGATCATTTAATCGGGCGATGGATAGAAATTGTCTTGCGAACTTGCTGCGTAAGCTTTGGTCGACGCTATTGTTCCCTGTGCCTTGAAAGTGGGGGTAGAAAGAAATATATAGGTACAGGGGTGGTACAAATATTTTCAATTATTGTATTAATATAGTCTTCTTAATTAATGTATGCTTAATCCTAGAATGCTTAAGGGAAAGGCACGTCCACTGTTGAATGCATTTTTATCAGGTATTTTGATATTCTATTATTATTCTTTTACACATATATTACATTTTATTTTTATAGACACCTAAACGTATTATTTAGCAATTAATAAATATACTTGCAACAGAAAAGATAACATTAGTACACTTTTTCTCACATGGATACAAACCATCCCTTAAGCAGAGCTTGAACCTCCTAATACCTAAAACGACCTAGAGTTGACCGCAAATATTTCTGCAAAATAAATAGTATTAATGCAAGTTGCAACGACGTTGATCAAGTACGTACAATGTATTAAACTTTTATCGAACGCTAAATGCATTTCCATGAATAAACAGAGGATCCGGGGGGGCTCGTTATATCTTCGACTAATTCCGCAGCGATTCGTTTTCCTTTCTCCAGCGGCCGTCAACGCGGTATCCCGTACTCGCGGGCGACGCGCCCGAGTGAATCAATCGATTACGCGGTCACAGCGACAACTATTAATTATAAATGTCCCGGTGGCAGCGGGTGAATATGATGTTGCGAGCCCGGCACTTGATAACGGTGACAGCGTGATTAGACCGCCGCGCCGCGCCGAGCCGAGCCTGGAATTAATTCGCATTTCAAAGCGATTCCTTCGTCAACAATGGACGAGCATATTAAAGCGGACGGCTAGAGGAGGCGATCCGCGCGCGTGCCGGCATCGGTAAACCTGTTCCGCGCGTTTCCGCGGCTAATTAACCGCGCGCGCGCAAATGGCGGACCGCGCCGTAATCGGCCTGGAAATATTATTAAAAAAGAGGGGCGTGGGCGGAGAGGCAGGGGGGCGGAGGTAGGCCGCGTTAAATCACAGTTGCGATTAGAGTCCCTTTTAGCGGCGGATCTCGATTTCGTCGAGTACGAGCGCTAATTAATCCCGAGAACACCTGAACTGCCGCCTGCCGTCGGAGGGGATGAAATAATTTACGAGGCCTACTGCCGAGAGCTCGAAACGACACTGCTACCTTCTCCGTTTCCCGCGACTATGTCTCTCTCTTACTGTCTCTCTCTCTCTCTCTCTCTCTCTCTCTCTCTCTCTCTTGCGAGCCCTGTGCTCTCTCTCCAATCCACCCTTTCCATTTCTCTGTCCTTCTCTCTCTCTCTCTCTATCTCCTCTCCCTCTCTCCGTCTCTCTATCCCCCTTTTCAAGCTCCTAGCTCTTTCTGTTCCCCGGCGCGGAGCGGTCGGGCCCGGATCCCGGTCCGTCTCCGTTTCTCCCCCAATCCCTTACTTCTCTCCGTTCCGTGGACACGGATGATATTTACGAGCGAATCGTCCGGCCGTTCTCGCATAGAAATTACTGGTAATTCGCTAATCGATACGGCGAACGTATGCAAACGAGCGTGGATACTTGGCGCTCCGCCGAAAGAAAACGTAATTGGCCGGGCACGCATAACGCCGGGATCCGGATGACTACCTGGCGCTGGAAGGACAGATGACGGTGTGGTAGAGACAGAGATATATATATAGATAGATAGATAGATAGATAGAGAGAAAAAGAGAGCATAGAAAAAAAGGGTGTAGCGCAGAGAGAGAGAGAGAGAGAGAGAGAGAGAGAGCGAATCGCTGGAGGAGGAAGAAGCAGCCCCGGAGCCTTACATTCTGCTGTTCGCTCGCGCTCCTACCCCCGAACGACTGCGGTTTTCGGTGCGGATCCGCAAAATAGGACGGAGCCACCCTCTTTTCGAGAGGGCACTCGCCGACAGAGACGGACCGAGAGCGGCCACCGACCAGTCCGACAGGGACAGACGGAGAGGGTGGCCGGAGGAGAGACGGGAGAGGGAAATAGGGGGTAGAGAGAGAGAAGGTGGATGAACCGCGCGCGCGGGCTCGGTGAATGGCAATCCGGGGGAGGGGGGAGTGGGTGTACGAGCATCGACGCCGAGAAAGGGATACACCGGGAGCGGAAGGGTAACGGGACGCGAAAAGAGACGCGGCGTCCTCCGAGGACAGAGTCGCGGACGGACAATGCGAAACTTTTCCCGCGATTATTTCAATGTGCAGCGCGACGAAAAACGATGGAACGTAAATAAAAAGCCGGAATCGGGAACAATGCCGATCAACCCCTGGTTTACCGCCGCCAAGGCTGACGACTGCGTGTAAACAGGTCCGGGGGTGGGGAGACGGGCAGGGTCGGGCCGGGCGAGGGATGCGCTGGCAGACGGCACATATATCCAGCAACGCTGCAAAACGCGGATCTCTATGATCTCTCGGCGAGCGGACGATTTAGGTGTCTATGGATCGGCTGATCGAAGAGTTATGTAATCGGCGGGGACGCGGATCTCTATGATTTTTTGGCGAACTTCCGATTTAGGCGTCTATGGATCGGCTGATCGAAGAATTATCTAATCGGCGGAGACGCGGATCTCGCGCGATCGTTTCACTAATTCTGCTCGATCTCTGCTCGATCCGCGGTGCAACTAACGCTTTCATAGAGAACCATAGTCAAAGACGTCGATTATATATGTATATACGAACGGAGATTCATCCGCGGACGATCCAGGTGGAAGAAGGACTCTGTTTGAATAATGAATCGCGAACCGGAAATATGCAGAACGCCCGTTCGTTCTGATGTTTATTGGTGCGCTGTGGTTCTTTATGGAAATTTGCATTTTTCCGGAGTACTTTGAGGGAACCGTAGCCGGGGCGTACCTTTCTCTTGCCGGGATGTTGGTTTTAGCGAATTGGAGATGAAACGGGACTATATTAAATTTTGTTAAACTCCCCGTTTTACGAATTAAGAGTTTTATGCGCTGAAAGTGCGTAGCAGGATATCGTTTTTAGACTTGAACGTTTTTTGGCTGTTTCGAAGGGAAGCTGTACTGTTAATAGAGTATCTGATAATATTATTTTTAAAAATGTTGGGCTTTTTATGGTGCTTAAATTATATATATTAATATTCCGTTTAATAAATAGATTATAGGTTGAAATTCTGGAAAGTATTTTATTATTAAAAGTGGATCATATTTTTAATTTAGTTTTCCACATTCTAATCAGCAATAGAATCATCCTAATTCAGTCTTCAAGCTTTCATATTACATTCAACTGATTCTATTTTACGTTGGAATATTTATTGCAAATTGGAGCTACTTATTATACCATTATTATTTGGGGATTACTGAGCCACTTGTATTATGGGTAGAATATAAATACGACTAATATAACTTGAATGCTGTTAATATTAATACAATATAATTATTATATAAAGTCATATAAATATGAGAGCTAAATGCGTTTCTAAAATTACTTTCTCATTATAGTCAATAACAGTAATGAATAAACAGAAAAATGCTGAGCTAGTGGCAAACAACATTGAATGTGTAGAATGCAACTTTTCACTCGAAGCATCGTTTTCGAGAATATTGAATTTGAATGTTCGGTGAATACGCGTACTATTGAAATCGACTCGGCTGCCGCGTCTGTTCATGGCCAGCGAGTTCTACTCGTCGCAGATACGCGATGTTGCCTATGATATTTGTCTAAAATGAAACCTCATGCGATCAAATACTGTCGTACATTTTTGTATCAGTCTTTTATGTAAAATCAACCCTTACACAGTTATAGCAATTCGACTATCTGACTTCTATATTTTTTTGTTATAAATATAAACTGATACTACAATATTATAAGCTTTGTTTTGAGTACAAGTAATAGAATTTGATATTATTTCTAAACTTTTGAATTTTTATAATGACAAGTATTTTTTAACACTTTATATACAGGAAAACCATGAATACATATTTTTACATAATTGTGCTGTACAAATTCTTATTTCTTTTAACTTTCTGCTTCTCTTTTTATATTCTTTTTAATCGAATTCTTAGAACGCATCTGTATAACAAATAAAAATCGCCCAGAGAAAATCAAATAACAATTTCAGAAGAATTTGTAGCATAATATTAATCCGAAAAAGAACTGTATATAGAAAACTGTTGGTAAGTAAATTGTTAACATAATAAACACACTTTTCGCGATGAACTAGCTCATACATAAAATATATAAATAACGAAAAATATATGCAATACACCCTGATCTTTCGCTAAACGTATGCACAAATTATGTCTGTGGAAAATTAGTGGAACGAGATATACCGTCTAAACGTCGCAAAGCCGACCTTGATCAACGAACTTACAAATCCATAAAATCCGCAACATCTAACAATATCAACTATCGCGCAACTACCATAATCTATCTGTCCCTCGCATAATCTGCAGCGAACTTTGTGATCGTTGCCACAGTGCGTGCAGATACCCGGCGCGGATTAAGATCAGAAACGCTCGCTCGCGGCACGGCCGTCATGGTGCCGGCTACGCCGTGGGGTGCAAGGGGTAGCGCCGGCCGGTCCACGACCTTCGGCAAGCCGCGTCGCGTCGCGGCGGCATGGTAGCCTGGGTCCCGGTGCAACCCTCGAAACAAAGCCGCGGCGCGGCCGTTCTACCCTTTCGATCTCCGGTGAAAAACTATCGGACCGATCGGCGAGGCACAATCCGCTCGATATTTCCATTTCGCCGGTCTCGTTCCTGGAGCACGCACATTCGAGCGACCCGGCGTGGCGTGGCGTGGCGTGGCGTGGCACGGCGCGGGGTTGCGTGCCGCGGTCCGCCAGCCTCCGCCAGACTCGTAGGGCGGGGGTGCAGCAGCCTGGGAGCAGGATGTGGAGGAGGTGGATGAACCGGGCGGCAGTCTGCAGAGTTGCGCGCACACACATACACACAGGCACGCTTGCACACCACCCCCTCGTCGCATCAACACACCAGCGCGCCGGGACGCCGCTGCTCCGCTCTCCGCTCCACGCCGCGCCGGTGTCGCTCCTGCATTCACGTAGTCACGTTTGGAGATGAGCGTGCGCGCGGGCGCGTACGGCTCGCGTACGTAAGGGACAGACACGCGGGAACACGGATACGCTGCGAGACCACACGACGACAGAGGGACAGAGAGAGAGAGAGAGAGAGAGAGAGAGAGAGAGCGAGAGAGCGAGAGAGGGAGAAAGAGAAGGAGATAGAAAGAGAGAGAGAGAGAGCAAGGAGAGACGGTGTGGGTGCGCTGGCCTGGTGGTGGTGATGCCGGGGGTGGCGAACCAGCGAGGCAGCGGTGGGAGCATAGAATCGGCGTAGCCGCGCGCGAGAGAGATCGCGGGGGGTGGGGTGGGGGGGGGGGGGGGGGGGAGGGGGGGGGGGGGGGGGGCAGGGGGTGAAAGGGGAGGGAGACAGAGAGGAAGGGCCGGGGGGGGGGGAGTAACGGAAGATGCGAACGGGGGTGTGAGAGAGTGGCTGGGTTTCCCGGGTTCGTCGTCATAGCGACGAAACCTCCGCTCTCTACCAAACCAGACAGAGATTCGCGTTCACCGACAGCAATGAGCACACCGATGCAGAACCGGAGAGGAGAGTATCGCGGGAGCGACCGGGACCAACCGCCGGCCAAGAGAGAGAGAGAGAGGGGGAGAGAGAGAGAGACCGAAACGCGCAGAATGAAAAAGAAAGAATTGCAGATGGAAATGTGAAGAGAAGAATGAGAGGAACTTGTAGTGGAGAGGGGGTGGAAAGGAGACAGTGATGCACGGGAGGACCGGCGGGGAACAGAGACGGAGGGTCGGAACTGGAAAAAGACCGGATGAACGTGCAACGGAGAGAGACCGACAAAGTCACTCTTCATCCCTCCAAAACTACCCGCTGTACTTCCAACCGACCCTCCCTAGGTCGTCCTGCAACCCCCGCTGTCTGGCAGGTCGTTTGTTGCACCGAATCCGGCGGGCCAGCGGTTCTCCGCCGCTCGGCGCGCCGGGGGCCAGCGCCGGTGGTGCTTCAACCCCGCCGGGCCGATGAGTTTGTTGCACCCCCGACGGCGGTTCTCAATCGTTATCTTTATTGGAAAATTAATAGCGACGAGCAGGGCCAATTTGAAATTCGATACTAATCGGCCTCGACAACGATTCTCTTCTGTTCCCTGGTTAAACGGTAACTGTTACGCGATCGTCACCCTGGCCTGACGCCAATTTTTATGCGTTTCCGGTTTTTCTGTTCTCGTTGTTTAATTAGTGCGCTGACGCCTGACATTTCTCATCGGCTGAGAGTTTATTTCACTCGGGGGTATTTTGTTCAACGAAACAGACGTTTTAAGGCTTAGATGTACGATTCACTCGAAAATTCATTTGTTATTGATAAACTGTTCCGTCTACAGAGATGGAATAACGTCATTGTTATGCATCTACTCTCGAATCGAAGTTGCAAGCTCGGAGAAATATTTCTTTAAAAATATATAGAAAATTTTGTGTACATGAATCATTTATATTTTCTTTTTAATATAGAGACATTAGTAGATATTAGAATTTATATAAAAATTGAGAACTTAATGAGATTAATGTCCTAACGTCAGGGGACAAATACATTAACGAAGATCGAATAAATCAATATCAATAGTTATTTCACTGCAGGTTTTAATAGAAAATAAATTCTTTTGACTACAATCTATTTCTATTTTTAATAATATTGATAACCACATTTAGTCATTTCTATGCACGAGTACATAAAATCAGCAGTATACTATACCACGACTAGCATCGCATGATCATTCTTTCTGTAACAAATAATTATAAAAAATCAAATAGTATGAGAAAGGGTGAGAAACACAAGACCACTAGATATGATATTATTTATTAATATAATATATTTCGTAATATATATACATATATAAGTGGGTGCGTGAGTATGTATGTATATATATATATATATATATTTGTTTATTTATACATTTTATAATTTATCCATATATTCATTCATATATTTTATCCTCTTTCATCTAGTTAGATGTACTTGAAACCCTGATAGATTGGGATTAACTGTGCTACCGCATCGCTTCCGCACACTATTATATTGCGCATGCACCCATCAATTTCGCAATTTGATCTTTCCACGTCCCACTCGCACGTATCCTCTCCATTCTCAGTTTCAGTGCCATTTTTGATATTTAATTCTAAGGAACACAAAAACACGCGCGAGGACCGCGTTCTCGCAGCGGTGTTCCGCGCGTTTCCGTGCGTTTGTCCGGCGACCGCGAGCTTTCGCAGTGCACCCAGGCCCGCTTAAATAACAACTTTTTTTTTAACGACGACGTCAACGGTCGATCGACCCGTGGAACACGTTTGGCTCTCGACAAATCCTCTTTCGGACGATTGTGTTCGCGCGCGCATCGCAAGATCCTCTTTGCCTGATTTCCTTCGAGCAGGGGGGGGGAAGAGCACGCTGCAATAATTTACGCTCTGTTTAGCCTGTTCTCGCGATTCATTTCATCTTCGCGCGTTCGCATAATTTCTTTTGCACACCGTTTCCAATTCCGCGGAACTACTCCGTTGTAAAGCGAGCACGATGGAGCTTCCGGCGCGAAGCAGCCCGGCTCTTTGGAAAGTGGAAACTACGTCTCGCCCCTCCGCGCTCGAAACTTTCCGAACGAAGTTGACTAACAATTTATTCGCCTTGTAAACTGTCGCTTTCGAAATAAACAGCGAGACGGGACGGACTTCCCGTTTCACGTTGTCGTTACGGAATCGAAGCTAGGGTTACATGGATCCCCGTTTCTCGTAATTTTTGCGGCGAATGCTCGAATAAGGTAAGGTAATTATTGACGAATTTATTCGCGAGATTACTCTCGACGAATTCAACATCTCCGCGTATTCAACATCTTGGCGAATTCGAGAAGTTCTCGCCGCCGCCGCGTCTCCGAGACATTTTATAAAACCGTACGGACGCGAATTCCCGCGACGGTGGGCGAGTTCGGCGAATGTTCGAATCGATCGCGGTTTATTCTCGGTCGAGGAGACACGTATAATGATTTCTTTCCCCGACAGATTCCCGTCAAAGGTGACTAAAGCTGATTAAAGAATCAGCCTTCGTCGTGCAACGAGCTTCGAGTGCTCTTCCTCCTTTTTTTCCGGAAATGATCGATAGGGCTGCGCTCGCTCCCCCCACCGGCACTGACCTGCCTCCATCTCCGCGAGATTCGCGCGTCTGAACAGGCCTGACGGTTGTTATAAAAACAGCATTTAGAACATTAATTACAATATCACCTTAATTTGTGATAACGTCACATTCATACGGGACGAAATGCGCTTTCAGAGAAATTAAAAATAAAATATGTAAACGTAGGACAAACTCGTTGTCACTATTTGTTCTTATAATAAAAGAACTGATCTTCCGAATGCCATAAACTAGATTTGGATTGATCATTTAGATCTCTGTTATAATAAAATAAAAATGTCGCATCATGGCAGTGCTTCTTATTTACCTCTTGCGTCTATTTCTTATGCGTTATTGCTCGTCCAAAAGCAGCAATTTTTAATTCGCCCGAGCGAAAAATTATAATAGTATTAAAATTATAATAGTTTTAAAATTATAACAGTTTTAAAATCATAACACATTATAAATTAAAAATACTACAGACAGTCCCTTGCCAGAATAGCTGCACATTATGCAGTTCGATCGCGGGCAAGAGAATGTCGTGCCGAAATGCGATGCAGCACCGGAAGCACAGAACTCTTTCTTCAAACAACGCGAGTGCCGGCATTGTCCTGCCGCGGTGGACAAAGAAGCGCGGAAAATAAAGTAGGAGTATGGTTTTCTGTGCGCCGCGTATCCGATCGAAGTCACGGAAATTGCAATGTAGCGGGATTCAGGCCTGTCCTCGTAGACCCCGGCTGCCGAGGGCATCCGCCGGGATGAACACACAATCTCGGTCCTCGAAAGAGACTTCCCAAAGGGATCGCGGTCCCTCTTTCCATCGAGATGCCTGGTACAATGGTGATAATATTGCAAAAATAGATTTCTCGCGTGTAGGCTCGTGATGCGAATGTCGGCCATGAAAGGGTGTGTATCGACTCCCCCGTGTTCACCAGCTTCGCCGAGCAGCCGAGTCTAAAATTCTCTTTCGCCGTGGGGTGCGCTTCCGCCTATATCGAAGCACAGGACCTTAACTTATGCTAAAAGGAAACGTCTTTATGCTCGCGAGTCGCCGTGCACGCTCGCGGACGTGCGAGCGAAACGGAGAACAGCGCAGAGGCCCGACGGATGAAACGCGTGTCTCGGTTTCGACCCTTTCTGCGAACAACGGAACGATTGAATCGCAATCGTTCGGGCGTATCATCTCGTCGATTGTGATCAACTACGGCGTCGTCCCGTAAAATCGCTAACGCCGCCGCGACCTGGCGCGTCGAAGGGGTGGCGCGCGCTCAGTCGACGCCATTATCGTAACGCGCCGCCATTAAAAAGAAAACGTCTATATTTAGTTTACGGTGCCCGAGGATTGTAAAGAAGTTTGATGCGTTACGAAGTATTTTTACGCCGGGAGTAAGGAAACTTTGCCAGCAGCATCATCGCGAGAGCTCTTTATTCATCGGCGCGTTCTTCGCCGATAACTGAAAAATTAGCTTTCTCGCGCCGCGAAGCGTTCAGCCTTATTTGCAAGTTTCGAATCAGTTTCTCTATGCCGAATCGTTTTAACGGAGTTAATTGCAGCGGATGTTACTCAACCTTGTAAGGCATTCGCGACTGTTTATAAAGACTGGTTTTTTAAAACTGTTTTTTAACCTCTTAAGCACTGATTGCAGCGGTTATTTTCCAGTACGATGTGCCATTGTTCCGCGGATGTTTTATGTTTTAAAATACATCGTATTATTATTAATACTATTTATTAATTATCAAAGTATATATGGCATATTCCTAAAACAAATTATAGATTATATAATTTAATTATGACAAATTTCATTCCAATGCGCAATGTAATGTCGTATCATCTAAGTATAATTTGCGTCGATAGAGAAACATCCCTTCACGAAGTTCTACCATGCGTAAGAGGTTAAAGAGTAAGAATTAGCATTAATTCCTCTAATATATATTCCATAACGAATCGAATATAATTATTGCAAACATTATCATTTTGAATTAAATTTCGATTTAACTTACATCTTATTCACTCTTACAGAATCCCTCAGAATCGAAATAAATAAAAGAAAGCGAATTACCTAGAGAAACTTCCTATACTTCATTTATTAACTGGTATTAAACAAATACATCTAGCAACAAACACAGAAAGAAATCAAGTGCTCTATAGTGTTTCAACCCTCGAAAACGTTCGCTATGAGGTATGTGACTACGTCGGTAAATTTCTACCCGATTCGAAAACTGCAAATATCTGCGCAGGCTTTATATTAGGTTGGTGCATATGAAACGTCGGCTGTTTACGTAAATATATAAAACTGTATATCTTTTTCCAAAAGCTGTTGATTTAATCAAAATATGCCCCGTCTGCTTTACTACACCCTTTTCAACAAGATATCAATACAGAAATGCCTGTCTTAAACAAATTCTGATCTTTAGAATTAATAAACTCTGATATGGAATATTTCAGAGTGTCTTCATTTATATATTATTTAGTCCGTAAAAGCTCGGGCAGATTGTGAGCAGTTTTAGGACACTGTTGCCATTACACGTTGTTCGGCTGAGGAATGTGACAGCGACCTGTCATAAATAATGTCGGGATTAAGAGAAATAGAACGAACCCCAGCATGAAAAACGTAAACACTTGAGTTTTTCTTTTCTGACGTCAGCAATAAGACGTTGCCAGTAGGCTCGCCCTCGGCGCGTGGCTGTTCCATTGCCCACCGCGCGAAGCATGTTGACCAGCTCTGAATTGTACGATTCCAAATTGAGACTAGTCACAACAATAATCACGCGCTCGAATTTTACCGCATTTTCGTAACTTCCCCACTACCTCTCGGACGTTAGAGACTATTAACCCTTTGCGCTCGAAGCCACTGCCACTGGAAATCTGAAATAAATCTTCTATATTTAAAAAAAAAAATCAGAATTTCTTGAAGACAGACATTTATGAATTAAACTCGCGTTGGAAAAAGTGTATTGAAACAAATGGGGCACATTTTGATTAAATCAATAGCTTTTGAAAAAAGATATGCAGTTTTATATACTCGCTTAGAAATCCGACGTTTCATACGCACCAACCTAATATTTAAAAATATGGTTCTTGGGGAAAATAAAATACTGATACATCTTCGAAAGCAATAAAATATAATAAAGCATTTATTGCATATGTTATTTATTTATCCGAGCGATAAAATCGGAGTTACGACTAAAAATATTACGCTTGGGGTAGAATTCCGTTCCGCGAAAATACTTGCTGTACAAAAGTGAAACATAGTGAACTGAATAATACGCGAGGGTTAAAAGAAAATGAGCGATCTCCTTCGCCAAGCAGACGGCGAAGAGTCGACTTAAAAAATTGATTTTTCCCAACCCCTTGAGGTTAGGAAACCCCGCAGAACGGTCGACGGTGGCGTTTCGACTGCGGCCGCTCCTGACCCGCTCAACGTGGTCGGCCGCGCCGGGTGCGACGGCGGACAGGTGCGGCGACTTGATGTCGCGAACAAGTGCCAGCACACCTGGAGGTCGGTGCCACGTGGCACCGGTTCAAAGGTCACGGCACGCGCCGCAAGCTCCGCTGTCGATATTGTTATTGCATCACAGGTGCCGGGCCACATATGCACTTACGCTGACGTCCGATTCAGTTGTAGCTTCGCGACTGCGTGCGCGTCGTCATCCTCGGCGACGTGGCCATCCCCCGTGCATCGCCGCGAGGGGCCTCGTACGTGCGCCGGGTCGAACGTGTTCGCGGCGAGAATCGAAGAGCTTTATCCGCCAGACCGCGCGGATCCATTACGCGGTTATAAAAATCGTCCGACGACCTCGAACGGACGCGATCGAGATCGCGATGTTTGTTCGTTTTCGCGATCGGGTTCGGTTAGGTTGTAAATAACATAACAATATCGTGAAATTCCTCTGGTTTTTTATTGTTTTCCGTTTCCCCACACTTTCGCCATGAACGCAGAAAAATTTTCGCGGTCTACTTTATTACCTCGGTTACGCTCGCATATTCGCGTGATCTATTATACTAATTGTTTGCTTCTTGTCTTCTTCTCGTCGCCGAAATTCTCTTCGGCCACTCCGGCCTGCCGCGTTTACGCGTTATACACCCACATGTATATATATAAGAATATATGTATGTTCTATGTGTATATAATAATAAGAATAATAATAATAATAATTACGTATTAGACAGTAATAATTAACGTGTTACACGATGGTACGCGATTACGCCGACCACACGGTTTCGCGAAATAACACTGCGAACGCGGTGTACAGGCTGCGCGTCGAAAATCGTCTACGGCGATTTTCGCGGCGGTTTGCTGGACGTGCGCGAAAATAAATGAAAAATGTAGAATGAAGTATTCGTACGTGGGAGAATTGATTTACGAGTTTCAACGGACTCGGAACATCTGTCCGCGGGCATGTGCGAAAGTCGTTATTCACGTTTTTTTTTTTGTGTTCGGGCCGCCAAGGGCTCGCGAATGTTCCCGTTGTAGTAGTCCCGTTCCGCGGTAATAGTCTATCAGCTGTCAGTTACAAAATAGTAAAATCGATACGGAAGAATAAATAATAGGGGGGTATCGGTGTCGCTGCACGGTGCGAGCGGAAACGATGGACAATGGACAGGACAGACAATAGACCCTAAACCCGTGTACAGCGATCGTTTCTCTACGGTGAAGTTCTTAATTTTAACTTTTGTTTCCTTTTTGTTTTCCAGGGCCATTCTACACTCGTCACCCAGTTCTCTCGCGCGAGATCTTCGCCGCTTTACGGCTGCAGCACTGTCCGCGACGCACCCTGTGCATCCGCGTGCACCCGCGGTCTATACGTGGGTAGATATACGTGACGTATGAAAAAATGTATACGACGAAACATGGACACACAGGTATCGAAAGTATGCATGTGTATAATATAATATATAGCTTTCTTTATGATTCATCGGTGATGCGTTTCCCTGCTCCTTTAGGAGTATACATATTGCAGAGCCCCGCGGTTACCTGTTAAACCGATTAACCGCTCTATGATTATTGAATATCGACGATTACAGCGTGAGAACCGCAGGGTGAATTGCATTTCACCCCGCTACGCGAAGATCGTGCCCATCGAGGAAGAATGGGCGAGAATGGAAAATAAACTGCCTTCGGATCAGAGCTGCGCGTTGCTTATTATTTCGATCGATACTTTCGAATTAATATTTAACCGTGATAATTATGCGAATGGACTAGCTTCGGTCGAATGTTCTATCTATTATTTTATCTATTTGTTGCGACGAGTTTGTCGCGCTATTTTTTATTCGATTTACTCGAATAAAGGTTATAAAATTATTAGGATAATAGTGGGAATAATTGTTGACTGATTTTTGGATAATTTTATAGGAATATGTTTGTACGAATTTATTTAGGATCGGTTGAATTTCAACTATGAACTATGGAATTTATAAAATCTAGCCAGACGTAAAACGAACTTTCCGATGAGAAGAAATAAATAAAAAACACTTCACAATTCTATCATTTTCTTTCAAATCGATCGTTTTTCGTATGAATTTCTGTTCGAATAAATTCTTATTCGAATCAATTTTGATTAGAATAAATAATTATTGAAATCAATTCTTATTCGAATAAATTTTTATTCGAATTAAATCTTATTCAAATCAATTTTTATTTAAATAAATTCTTATTTGAATCAATTTTTATTTAAATAAATTCTTATTTGAATCAATTTTTATTCAAATTAATTCTTATTCGAGTCAATTTTTATTCGAAGCAATTCTTATTCGAACAAATACTTATTCATATAAATTCTTATTGAAATAAATTCTGATTCGAATAAAATCTGATTCGAACGAATTTTTATTCCAATGAATTCTTACAGGATAAAATATCTAATAAAGTTCGATCGGATATTTATCCATTATACCGTCGAATAAAATTTTATTCGTCCTCTATCCGTCATTCGAACGAAATTCCGGCCAACTCGGCTTCGAATCCCGCGTTTTTCAATTCTTCGACGGGAACGTCGCCTAATTTCAATGGAAGCGCGTTCAATCGAAATTCTCGTTCAAACCGGTCACAATTTCGATTAAATAATACATCGAACTTTCGAACGGCCAATCTCGCGCGTAAACGACTGTTCCGCAAACGATTAATGCGCGGCAAATACGAACGCAATAAATTCGAAAAATTGCCGTCTCTTTCGCCACTCGTTCCATTACGCTGTTCCGCGAAAATACGAACCGCGCGCCCGCGCGGTTCAATCGCGAATAAGGTAACGTATTATCGATGCTGCTTTTCCGTACGTTTCCTGCGAACGAAAATTCTTCCCCGAACGATCCAATTCAATATTTATCCACGCTTTTCAGACTTCATATTCGTTTGATTCTCAGGGGGATTCGCCGGATGCGCGAGCGACTCTCCCACCCCCGCCGGACTCGCGCGTTCCGTTTGTTTTTCGCGAACGGTGCCCGCGCATCCGACGATATCGAACGCATAATTCCCGTAACATTTCGACGAGTAACCTGACAAACTATTTGGCACCGACTTTTGCGAATCGCGCTGCGTCTCTGCGAGTGTACATCTGTTCGCGCCCCACTTCTCGTCGCCCCGTAATTGCCTCTTTCCGTTCCAGACAGCTTCTGCTTCTCGACGACGTCGAATATCGACGATCAAACGTTATCAACGAACGGTGAAATTATCTATAAAAATAATCGTTCGACGATCTCCAATGATCGACGACTAACTAAACGAAAGATCCAACGATTAACAACCGATTTGTTCGAATTATTCTGTACGAATTATTCTACCGAATTTTGAACCGAGTCTTCGAGGAACTCGGTTGTTTCCGTTGTGTCTCGCGGACAGAATTTCTTCCGTAAAACAAAGCGAACTTAATTGCGAGCATCGTCCCGTTTCGCTCCGACCATTTTCGCAACGCGTAGAGTAACAGGAACGGGTGGCCGCGTTTATTAACGCGAGAGAAAACTCCCGTCTAGGCAGCCGCCCGCTAATTAACGAATGGCGATAAGTGACGCTTGGTTACGGGTGCGGAGAGGGGGAAGGGGGGGGGGGGGGGGAGGGACGGAGAAACGTTCTCCCCCATTGCTTTCATTTGGCCGCCTCACTTTTCCTTCGGCGTCGCTCCGCGATTGGTTGTCACATTGCTGAGCAAAAATCGATTACTTTAATACGGTTTAAAAGCCTTTGGGGGTTCGCTGCTTATAAGTGTACAAGCGCCGCGTACGCGCGAGATGTCGAAGACGTTTCAACGCCGGCGATGGATCCGGTGAAGAAAAAATAATAACAATAACAATGAGAGATCGTTTAGAGAAAGCGCGAACCTTAATTTTCGCTTAAAACACTCGGGTAAGTTACTAGTCGAACGTGATTCTATTATTGCTTTGGGTTCTTTCAGTCGTACCGCGGTAAATCCTTGCGATTGCTCGACAATGTTGGATCGGACATCTTTCCTTCCTTTTTTTTTTATAGTCAACCAGCTTTTATAGTAATTGCTTCGGAACTAATATTTCCGTTCTACCGTCGAATGAACGCGTGGATAAAGGTTCCCGGCTTTTATAAAAGCTACTTTAAACTTTCTAACAGCTTTTTTTTAACGCCGGAACTGCCCGGACGAAATAACTAATTTCAGCTTTCGCATTTTACGATTACCGATGAGAGTACGCCTTTTTTTCTATGAAAACTGTTCGATAAGTTTGTTTCTCGTCGATAAGATATTAAAATCTTTCGTCGACGGTTCTAGACTTGTTAACTAGTTTCTAGTGTTTACGCTAACGCCACCGTTTCAATGTTTGCAATATTTATGAATTAAACTGTTATTCAACTCTGAAATTAATTGTAATATGAAGTTATTATTTGTGATAGTATGTTCGAACGAAAATGTCTATCGATTCTGTTCAATGTTCCGTTGATTTCGATTCAACAGCAGAATTAACGAGCACCGAGTGCAAAACTGATTTGCATTATTTTGCGAAAATAATTGTATTTTCTATCAGTCCGGTGGGTTCACTGAACTGCGAGCCCTCATTGGCTGACGGTTCGTCCCGTCCCGCTCGTTCTCTCGTAACGAAACCGGAACAAGATTTGCCTGTTGTCTAA
Organism: Augochlora pura; assembly: GCF_028453695.1. Classification (NCBI taxonomy): domain Eukaryota; kingdom Metazoa; phylum Arthropoda; class Insecta; order Hymenoptera; family Halictidae; genus Augochlora; species Augochlora pura. The sequence continues at coordinate 4,861,844 of NC_135773.1, read as the reverse complement.
CTCGGTGATACAGACGAGACAGCAACGCGATGTAACGAGGTCGATGCGGCTCGATTGTCCTAAGAGACGCCAGCGTATCAGTTAACGAATCGCTGGGATTGACTGAATCCAAAATCCTCGTTGTTGCTACGAAGTCGAGATAAGGTATCGTTAAACAAATACAAATCGAAGGATCTACGCAAATATTATGAATAATCTACGGGAAATATCGCGAGAAATCTGACCTAACTTATCTAAAAATATTTGTCACGTGATTCCATGGATAAATGTTAATAAAAATGCAGAGAAACGAAAATGAGTTTTTTAAAGAGAAAATTATAAATGGGGAAATATCACAAGGAAGCAGAAGGATTTTTTAATAGAAAATAATATATAGATGCGATTATTGTAATTATTAACAATTTAGGAGGGTGCTGTTGTTCTTCGAATTTAAAAAGGGCTGTTAAAAAACTGTTAGTGGGTGAAGAGTCGAGTATGCCGCGGAAATGCAAGAAATTGTCGATTCGTGTCAGGGAGGCATTAACGCTGGAAAAGTTCTAATCACTGCGGCCGTGAAGAACGGTCAAGGATTAAAGATCGTCCGACAAAGGATTAAAGAAACTATTAAATAGGCGTCGATGGATTTAATAGTGCTACCAAACGGTACCGAGAAAAAAAAACGTGGCATCTTCTTTGTTAAGAATGCCACTTGTCACACGCGACTATCAACTGCGGCGACCAAAACGTCGCAAAAAAACGCCACGTAGTGGCGTCTTAAAAATATAGAAACAAACCAGAACTTCCGCGCAGCCTTTCACAGTCTTAAACGTTCCCCCCGACGTCTCGATTCGGCGATTTCGCCACGAGCTCGCGCGCAAGAGAATCGATTAATTAACGACCTGCCCGGGCACCGCTGGATCGCCAATCGCCTCCATCGACGAATTCCTTTGAGTCCGCGGACTCGGGCTCGTCCACGAGCCACCAGAAAGTGCACGGCTACCTACGATTAATCGAATTGCTCGATCAAAGAGCAATCGATCGGCGCACGCCGGGACGCGTTTCCTTAATTTTGTATCGGCTCTCGCGAGAAAGCTGCCGGAGCGCGGGCGCCGGCGCCGGCCTGGAAATTACAGAACGGCGGCCCGGTCAAAGATGATTAAAGTTGGCGCGCGTTTCCGTCGCGCTCGGAACGAGATTCGAAAAGGACCCGGGGTCTCGCCGATGGGTTTTTCTCGTTGCCAGAAGCGTGCTCGCAATTCGGGCCGAAACCCAATCACCGAATGGATCGGCCGGCAACGCGTCACGCGTACAACCTACGCCAAAAGCGTCCGCCCGTAATTGACCGAGCCGAAATACACTGTTTTTACGTCGTGGCCCCCTTCGCGATTATCTGGAGACGTTCGTTCCGATGCTTTACTTACCGGGGGGCTTATTGACAATTAAGGCGCCGGGGTCTAAAGTGACCCTCGCGTGTTGCTTTATAAAAATTCTGAGATTAAATTGATTCGAATCTGTCATAAATTTAAAAATTCTATGAGCTCGACTGCAGAAATATATTTAATAATTTCGAACGGTGGTAGCCTCACGATTTGGATGATTATAAAATAAAAAGATTTGTAATTGTTAATAATAATTTTTTTTCGAGAACAGAAGAATATTGCTATACGGATTCGAATTATTCTGTTCAACGATGGACGAAATCGCTGTCGCTTTCAAATCATCATGTGAGAAATCTTTAATTGCTGAAATTTGATTTTAAAAGAATTGCTAGTAAATTTTCGGCACGTATAGTATTTCGATTTCTGTCGTTATTATCACGATCTTGTTACACGCCGCGAGAATCGAACGGAATACACGGTCTAACCATTTTATAAAACAAAATTCCGCGAGAATATAAATCCAGTTGCAGGTAAAATCACTTCCCGGCAACACCGGCGCATATTTATTCGCGGAGGAGCGAGCTTCAAAGCAAAACACAAAATAACGTAACGTTGAAAAACAATAACAGCGCGTAAAGAGCGGGCTCGGCACAAATTGTTTTAATCTCGAAAGAATTCTAATTACCGTTCTTGTTGTATCTAGTGAACGGGGCGAATCCGAGAGCACAAAGGCTTAATTCACGCTGGAATTAACGATGCCACGAACATCGACGAGCGGATCCTCGATAATCGAAACGGCCGGTTTGAATTATTTAATCGATTCAAACAATCGTCGCCTGCTTGATTTTATTAAACGAATCGGCTTAAGCGATTTGAAAAAGTCACGGATCGGCTGGTATCCACGGTGAAAGGACGTCGAACGAACGAGCGCGCTCGCTCGCTCGCGCAACAGTGAAAAGGTTAAAGAACGAGGTAATGCGGAGCCCGTGGCCCTTTTGATTTTTCCACGAGGTTCTCGAATGTGCGCCGACCAATACCGCGGCGCTCTTCCCCCGGTGAAAAGCGATAACTTCTCGTTAACGATAATGAACGGCGAGTTAACAAACGCGGAGTGAATGAACGGCGGGTAGACGAGGGGTTGAAAAGCGAAGGAACCGAGCAAAAAGCTTTCGAATGAGACCTTACTCCTTCCGTCGACCATTCGAACGTCCATACCTTTTTCTACTCTCTCTCCCTCTCTCTCTTTCTCTCTTTCTCTCTCTCCTTTTCTCTCTCTCTCTCTCGTCTCTTTCTGCGTCTCTCTGCCGGACTTATCGGGTTTTGATTCAAGAAAATGCACGCACGCATTCACGCCGCATCTACGAAATGTTAAAATATCCTATGCACGCAGGATACATGGTAGACTATGAAAAGCAGAAGTCTGCTCATTTATGGTGTCACTGAAAAGTGTTCTTTCAGCGAACACCGCGTATTCGCTCCGGAGCCTAGAGCTCTATAGAGCCTAGAACTCCAGAGCCTGGAGCACCGGAGCCTCCGGCCGACCATCGGAATTTCCAAAGTCGATTTCCGAGCGATACTTCCATCGCTCCGTTCGGGTTAACAGGAAGCCAAATTATCGAAACAATGCGGTGCTTATTTGCCGGAGGAGAAAATAGCTCGGCAGGTGACTTCCGCCGTAAAACGTAATTCGTTGTTTAGTTAGAAGCGACTTATCGTGTCAGATCAGTGGCTCGGAACGAATGCGAGTTACTCGCCCAGCGCTGACAATGATCGGTTCCAGGTAGAACTTGAAACTTCGACGAAAAGGATCAACTATATATTACGGTGCGACGATAATTGTCCGTATTCTTTGACACGTTAATTGGAAGCTCGATTTCCGCCCATCGAAAGGAACAACTGGATCGATTTAGCGTTTTAATTGATAAGGAACGCGAAAATAGCTCGTTCATTGTTGCTACGATAATTAGTATTTAACCCATTGCACTACGATGCCTTTCACGCTGCATCGATTAGCCCTTATTCATCCTTAAAATTTTCCCTAATAGGACAGAACAATTTCTCTTTCTTCTATTATCTTTATTTACTTCCGTTTGCAGATTTTAACAACAGAAGAGTCAAATTTGATTTCGATTTGTAAGAGATTATTAACCCCTTGACGTATCATTTCCTTCACAGTCGCCGCGATTAGGAATTTGTCAATTGGCACGATTCCTTAGAAGGGACAGAACATTAATGTTTATACCGTGCCTGAATTTACTCGAATGCTTAAATATTAATAACAAGGGATTAGAATTTTATTCCAATTTTAAAGAACCATATTTAATTATTTGTTACGATTATAATAATTTCCAGTCGGACTCGTCAAAGTACGGCAAGGGGTTAATATCCATATTTAATAAATCCTGGATGAAATCTTTGTCACGAGTCTGACTCGTTATTATAGCGCAAAGGGTTAACACCGTCTCGTTTCTAGCGAACTTTTCGCTCGGAGATGTTTCGCAGCCGGACAGTGGATCATCCTCGAGCCATCTATATTTTCAACGAACGTATCTTTCCTAATTAAAACCAGACGAGAGACACGACCTGTCCCAGTTACATGGATCATCACGTCGGCGGAAGGATTCACGCGTCTTGGTCGCCGCGGCGGATGCAACGAAAGGGGTTGGTTTGCGCAGCGAGGGGTTGGTTCCTCGTCGCCGGAAGGACAGTCCGGCAGGATTCTCGGGCGATTTATGCGCCCTGATATAGAACGGGCTAGGAGGATGGCGTCGCGATAGGCGGGAAATCAACGACGACGACTCGGACCCGATTCGATTCGATTCGATTCGGATCGAACAGGAAGCTCCGGTTTCGAGAGAATCTTCGGCGGGAAGAGACTTTCTACGAAGACGTCGAATACAAATTACGCTTCTCTCACGCGTATACTTGCAATTATCTGCAAATCGCTGTCGAATCAATGAATTATTATCGCTGAATCAATAATCGAATGGCGTCCATGAGAAAACAGTAAATGGTATAATAATGGTATAATAATGGTAAAATAGTAAATATGAGATAATATATGATTGAATGCGTTGTAATTATTAATAAAAAAATACTGAGATAGATTTGATAATGTTGTATTGATCATCGTGAAATGAATGGTACATTGTCATACAATTTTTTTTTTCGGGAAATTAAAGGAGAAGTCGGCGTTAGGTTAATGTTTATTTTCATGATAATATAACGGTGATACTCGATCGTCAGTGAACAAATGAGCCCTAAGTCGAAATCTATCGTTAACGAGGCCTTCTCGAAGTTTAAATAATCTCTCTCTCATTGTCGCGTCTATGAAACTCTACGAATCGCGTCCAGGTGGCTTCGTAATTGGGTTGGGCGTGTCCTGTGTGTGGTAGGAATTTGTCATCTATAGCTTACGATTCCTAATGGTTTATACGTATATAATAATCACAGAAATTTATACACAAATATCCGTATCCATACATGCATGTATTATTACCGTGACAGAAACGAATTACACAATCTTGCATCAAGGTAAATATTTGTTTCATAAATATATGTATTGTACGTATCTTTACTTTTTTTTTTGTCTGGCATATGTAATATATATTTATATATATATATATATATATTTTTATATATTTATATATATATATATATATATATGTATATATTTATATCATATATAGATTTATGTTCATATATTTGTAGACTCATATAGTTCCGTTTAATCGTAATTATTTTAATCTTGGCTTCTTCGTTAGACGGTAAATACGTATTCATTATAACATATAGGATGAGTTGTAATTAATGGTGCGCGCGAGAGGGTGGCGACTCGAGGAGAAATAAAAAAAAGGATTTCGAGCACCGTCGACTTCGGGGACTCGTTTTATTGCGCGCGGACCGCCGCGATCGAACAAGAAGGGAACAAGAGAAACGAGCAACGAAATCGTATCGCGCGCACGGTTTTCGGTTCTTTTTCGTTCCCGCGGAGTCACCACCCTTCGGCGAACGCTCTATCTCGCTACACGAGGGGGCAATACTTGATTCGAACATGGGTTTCAATTGTGCAACGATTCCTCGTCCTTGGTCTCTCATCCCTCTTTCAACCTTTTCCTCGGAAATTCACCTTTTTTTTCCGTAAACGCAACGCTCGCGAACGAAAAATAACCGTAATCGGTCGCAAAGGAAATACAAATTTCATTTCCACGCTTGTAATGTCATGGTGTCTCCCGATGCAATTAGTGCAACGCTATGTTTATTGCTTACTCGGCGTTCTCCGCTTACCGTATTCGTAAGATGCCTGAAATCGTGGCTGTGGCATCTGAAAAGTGTGCGACTGGGTAAAACGGATTTCTCCGCGAAGACACTGAGCGAATACGGAATTTTTAATTCGATTAATGAATCTCGAACAATTCTATCGAAGGAACATTGAAATCGCGAAATTATCTGACTGCGGACTTTCATGCGACATAGAAATAAACAAGTCAAGGAAAAATCATTCTTTTAACTGTCCTCTAATTGTACGTTTACATATTTCAAATGTTTTCAAAATGCATAAAACTCATGGTCCACGTAATAACTAGGATCTGAAATAAAAATAGTGAAACAGAAGGTAAATAAAAATGTTCGTTCTCTATTAACAATTTGAATAAATTAAGGAAAACGCGAGGGCATTCATCGACTCTTTTAACGTCTTTATTGTTCGAAATTTCATATAGTTAGTTTGATCATAGGCGCATAAAATCCGCAGTCCACCAAACACTAATTAAAACCTAATCTCGACGGAAAACGAAAGAATGTGAACACCATAACCGGGACTCTCGAGCAAGATTCGCAATCGTCGCAACAGCCAGCGGGGAGAACTGTCGTTCGCGTCTCGTTTTTTGAGCATCCTGTGTTTCCAAGAAGAATGAACGATGGCTTCTCGTCGATCACAGAGAGTTTTGATATGGTCGCCTACGAAATTCTTTTCGGGGAGGAGAAATTGTCCGAGCGTGTCGCGGTGTCCGTGTCAGGTATCGTCGCGTCGACGCGTTTATCACCGACTGCGTGTTTGGGGTCGGCTTATCGCGCGGGCCGAGCTTACGTTTCGACACGAACCCGTAACTTCGCGGTCGCAGTCTCGACGAAACGATCGTCGCCCGAGGAACGCGGCCGCGTCGCCCGTTCAGAACGTCGTCCATCGCAGCCCCGATTCGCCGCGAATCCGGAAATCGTTTTATCGCGAATTCGGTAACCGGGGGGGTGCCCGATCAGCCGTTCCAATTAAGCCCCGTTTGTTCCGCGCTCGAACATCAGCGAACGATAAATACCAATTGACGATAAGTTCGCGTGTTCTACAGGTCGCTTCGAAACCAGTCCGTGGCACAGCTACGGGGAATCCGACGCGGTCCTATTATTATATAGAAGTCCTTTGTTGCGTAGTAAAACGCCTGTCGCGGGCGTTATCATAATCCATTCAACGCAGCGACACCATAATGAAATTATAATTTTAGTGTAGATACATAGAACAGATATTTAAGCACAGCTGAGATTGTACAATCGATTGTGAACGCGATACAGTCGAGGTGATCGCGATTAAATAAATGAAATGTTTTGAAACATTTTATAATATGTATATATATAGACGTATACTATATATATACTATATTATTAGGTACTTATTATATTCTATTAGAAACAGCATCTCTTTATAATATCTGGCGACGTCAACCTGCATCGATAATTAACGTGTGTCATAGGCCGGACAATGATCTCTAGCTGCTAGATCGTAGCAGAATCGTCAATGTTTGATGTGCGCCGGGCGAGACTATCATTGAAACGATGTCTATGCCGACTGTTAAACGGGAGCTATGAAAGACGAGAGTACTGAGAGAAACAGATTGCGTCGGTAGTACGTGCACGCGAAATGAAAAAAATAACTTACACCGTATTGTAGAAGATAATATATATTTTCTTTCAATATATTATTTTATATATATATATATATATATCCTACATACATAAAGCAATATATAAATATATAATCGATATACGACACAATCATTCAAATTAACACATATACGTTATTACAGGCAGGATATGCAATTTTATGCAACTTTTATTTATTTATTTTTTTTTTTGTTTTACTTTTACGAAGTGTACCTATGACGACTCGTTTTATCTTCTTTTTCTCACGGCTGTATTTATTTCTCTTTCACGTAATTCTCTCTCTCTTTCTCTCTGTTTTTTTTTTATTCATTAAACTCTCTAACGAGAAAATTGATCACTAAGAAATTTTACAAAATATCCCGATGCCACGCTCTCGACCTACGGCATACCTCGTTAAATATACAATCATGTAATTATTACGTAAATTATGTTTTTTTTGTCCGCACGTCAAATATACATTTTCTTCGCTCTCTTCCTTTCTCTCGGTCTCTGTCTCTCGATCTTTCTCTCTTCTCTCTCTCTCTCTCTTTCTCTCTCTCTCGTGCATTCATTACCTCGAAGTTTTGTTTCCACATTTCTCTCGTCTCTCTCTCTCTCTCTTTTTCTTTCTCTGTCGATCTCATTTTCATTTTCTCATTTTTCTGATTTTTATTCTTTTTTTCGACTCATTTTTTCTTTTTATTTTTTTCTTCTATTATTCCCGATAAATTATAAAAATATTACGGCAATGTATTATAATAATATGTTCCAGTCTATAATCGCATTACGCGTGTGCAATTAGATCTCAGACGAAAACAGGAAGCTTTGGGAAACACAATCGATCATTGAGATTTATACTCAAAGAGAGGAGCAAGTGGTACAGTCCGTTGACAAAGCTGTCCACCAAGATTTTCGTTCTATCGTTCGCCCGCGGCGACGTATCTCATTTTTCCCTAGCCTGTTTGTCCGTCTCTCCCTTTTGTTTCTTTCTCACGCACTCTCGTTCGATCTCCATCCCTCTCTCTTTCACTTTCTTCCTCCCGATCCCTCTCTTTCGCTCTCTCCCTCTTTTTCTCTTTATCCATATCTATCGCCCTATCTCTCCCTATTCCTCTCTCTCTCTCTATCTATCTATCTATCTGTCCCTCTCTGTCGCCCTATCTCTCCTTATCTCTCTCTCTCTGTCACTTTCTCTCCGTCTCGCACACACCACTCCACGCCGCAATCCACTTCTCTCAAAAAATGTGTCTAGGGACATCTAGAGCGCTATTTCTTCGTTTCTAGCCGACGCGCTAGAGAGTGCGGCTAGTCGTCCCTCTTTCTCTATTTTGCCTCTAAACTGCGAAAGGGGAAAAGGAGGGTTTCGTCGAAGGGAAAACGCTGAAGTTCTGCGCAGGGACCGAGCGCGACAGGCGCCCGGGGTTACATCCGGAGATTGGCAGGGATTGCACGGCGAAACATCGTTCATGCGGTGAAAAGAATGGCGGCAAGGGTGATTCTGGTTACGCGGGACCAATTATCCTCTTCCCTCGATAATGTCGCGGCTCGATGTACACCCTCTCCTCGTCCCTCAACGCGATGACTGCTATGCCATCTGCACCGACTGTCCCCGAGCTTCCGATACCCAGGGTGGCTCAACCCTTTCGAATCTAATCATGGTTCCCTCTAAGATTGTGTTTATTATGATTAAATAGTAAATGAGATATTTAATATTTAATGCGTTCAATTTTTTCCACCCCTTGGAAATAGTTCGTGAAAGGTGCTGCGTAACGTTGTAGGGTTGCAACGCAAATGTAGAATATGGGTGGATTTTAAATTAAATTCTAGGTATTTAAATTGAATTGCTGAGTTTTTAATTTCTCAATTTTTCAACTGCGATAGCAATATTAGTCGATGAGTTATGACGATAACAGGGAAAATTCTGTTTTAAGAATTTCTGACAGTCGATACATTAATGGCGACTTCCACTCTTCGCCATCCAACCCTTCCTTTAATCACGTATTTCACACTAGAACGCCAATTAAATTTCTCGCTAAATTGCAATTTAGGAGCGCATACGTCGAACAAGCAATAAACTCTTTATTAATACAATTAAAAAACCGGTTAAAGCAGCAATGAAATCACTTTTCAACGAATCCCTAACCAATTTCAAACACGCGTATTCCTCGAAACAATATTTTCTCTCTGCTAAAATCAGCTGGTGTAATTGACACGTTGGCTAATTGTAACGCGAATCGTACGAATCGATAGCGTAGACGCGTGAGCCGAGCTTCATCACGAGTTACAGCAACCGAAAATGCTAAATAAATAACCGTTCCACCGTGTTAAATCGCTTAATCCATGCAACTTTGGATCCCTTGAACAAACCACCCCGCCGTTTTAACAAGTTTTTCCAGAGTAATTTGACAGCGAACGCGTTAGATTTATACACCCTTTACAGCGATTTATTTGACTTGAAAACCAATTGTACCCGCGTCAACGTGTCCTCGCGTCAGCCATTGGTAAGCGGAGGCTCGCGTGGACAGAGTACACCCGCGCAACCATAATCCCAAGGAAAAGGGAGCGGAAGAAGAAAATGGCAACGGGAGGATAGGGTGCACCCGGTGTTCCCGAGGCGCTAGGAGAACGACAAAGGCACGACGGGAAAAACGAGGGTGGTTCCTTTTCCGCGTTTAGGCGTGATCATTGTCGTCGATCTTCGTGCGCAACGCGACGTGCGCATCATTCGCTCAAAATATAATCAACGAAGTCTCTCTCTCATCTATCGGTATATCCATTTATTTATTTATTTAATTTCTTCTCTCTCTCTCTCTCTCTCTCTCTCGCTCTTTCTCTCTCGTCATTCTCTTCTAACCCCTTCATCTTTCCCGAACGCATCGTTCGGTTCCCGTTCACTCGAATTTATCTCGTTCGTTCGCGTCCTCTCGCCACGTCGATCACGCATTCACACACGCCTCGCGTACATAACACTTTAAGTAGTCTCATTTAATTTTATTGCTTTGAAATATCCGCATTTTGAAGACGTAACGTCGATAAAACATGGAGAATGACGCGCGTTAGGAGGGGAAGGGACGGGACCGAAAAGTCTCACTTTTCTAATTGGCGACGGGGTTACGTGGGGGGGGGGGGGGGGGGGGGGGGGGGGATTTCTTGGGTGGGGTCCGACGAGATGGGGTCGAGAATAAAGGGAACATTCACGAGGGGAACTCTGTTAGATAATTAGTTAGACGATGACACCATGTAACGTACGTAAAAATGATAGATTATTAGCGTATTAAATGTCATTAATATTTCATACTTTTATCATATCTACGTATGTATATATATTTATGTATATATATATGTATATATATATATACTTTTTTTATACTCTTGTTTGCGTATAATTGCATGTGGGTGTGTGCTCGTGTCACGTAGTACGTATTTCAGTGTATTATCGATTATCATTTCAACCGAGATTCCGTGCGACACATGGTTAACCTATGCAGAGACGATCGTAAACGAAGAAAATCATCGCACGTTTATTCCTTTAAAAATATATCGTCCTTGACCATTTTTAATTTCGGACGAGTAAAAACGTTGGTGTTCAGGGGGAGGAACGTAATGGGTTTGCGATGGTGTGCCAGCACGCGAGTTTGTTCCGGTATTGTTTAGGCCTTGCGAATCGTCGTCGAATTGGATCCTTGATTAGGTTGTCCGATGAAAATCGCTGTCCGGCTATTTTTCCAAGGGACACCGTTGTTGGACAGTGTTTTTGCTCGATGGAAAAGCGAAACGAAGTGATTTGAATGCATGACGATGCTCGAAACGGGAGACCCAGGGTCTCCGAGCGCGCGCCCCTACGCCATGAAATCGCGCCCCGATGAAAAATGCGTTCTGCTTTATGGGTCTGCGCGACGAAAACTACGGACTACCGGAAAATATACTCTGCCCCGAGATTCGAGATTCCGGATCGAAATGAATGGCTCTCGAGACGAGATTTCCAGCCGGGGAAATACATTGTCGTCGCTCGCGATAGAAATACAGTCGTCGGGCGATAACGCGACCCTTTATTTTTGCCAGATTTAAGGGCTCGAAGTATTAACCGGGCACGATATTTAATTAGCTTACGCGCGAAGTAATTGGATAAGGGCTTGCAAACTTTCGCAGTTCTTGTTTTCAAGTTACTGGAATTATGATAAATCTTTTACAGGAAAAGATCGAGAAAATTTCGTGATCGAAGCATGGTTTACGATCGAAATGACAAAAGATCTAATATGGCGTCGTTATAAAGCTCAAGTTTACATATAATTATTTGACTTTATAGTTTCCAATAATTAACAGAAATTTCCTAGATAACATTAATTGACTTTACAATTTTCGATAATTAATTGAAATTTCCACATATTTCGTTAAAAGCTAAACAAGCTTGATGTTCTCTTTTGAAAATTATATCTCAAGAAGTATGTTAAAATAAAGAAGTATTTTAAAATTATAAATAATCCTACAAATACCCAGTTACTTTCAATAAGATTCACCGTTCAACTAATAATAATTAAAATCATTCAACACCCATTTCGATTATCAATATACAGATTTAAATGATCACAAACGATATTTCCGTGGAACAAAAGAACAAAAGCTGCGACTATTTCATTTTTGCTATTAAATATTGTCATTTCGCTTTCTTGATCTGCGAAAACTAATTGGATCGTTTTCCGGAAAGTCGCGCGGTCTGTCGCAGAAAAGTAAATGTTACCTCGCAACAAGCGCAATAAGAAAATCTCGAATGTGTGCGAAAGATTGCAAGACGTTATCTAAATTATATCGTGTAATTACAAGCCGCGACCAGTACGAGCAAAAATTGCTAGAAACGTTGTACGCGATTAGCATTTTCATTCGATCGTGCTTTAGCGCATTCCCGTTGCCGGACCAACCCCTTTCACGCGGCCCGGAGCCGGTGGCTCTCGCCGCATAATATGCTCCCCCGTGTAAAAATATAATCCGATATCTTCGCCGGCGCTATATATAGCCGGAAATCATAGCCGGCGCGCATCGGCAATTAATAACGGAGAGTCCCCGGCGTCGATCATTAAACAGCGAGACTAATTGGAGCCGCTCGAACGGCAACCAACTCATCCATCGTTCACGGATTATCCTGGGAATCTCTGCGACGCGAGTCGCGCCCGGACACCGTGAATAAACGAGGAACGATCGCGTCCACCCCTCGGCCACTCCCACCCCCCCCCCCCCTCCCCTCCCCCGATTTACCCGAATTTCTTCGAAATTCACCGTCCCTTCCGCGTTATTCGTCGATCTCGCCAACTCTCGCGCCGTTTACGTCGCACCGACGCGATTCGTCATTACAGTAATTATTATTTTTCTTCTCTTTTTTTTTTTCTTTTTGTTGTTGCCGGTAACCATCGTCTGACGTGTGTGTACCCTATCGATTGCATTTTCTTCCGTTCTTTCTTTTTTTTTTTTCCCCACCCTCGTTTCGTTCCGTTTTCGTTTTTTACAAAAATATATGTATTATCGTTACCGCCAAGCGCCTCGACTATTGGAACCTATCGTTTAAAATAATACTTTTCGATATTTGGTCCGGACGCGCGCCGTCTACGCCTGTGTAATTATTCGATCATTGCTGATTTGTTTTTTTTTTTTTTTCTTTTGAGCAAGGTTTGTGAATCGTCGCGTTACGCGACCTCGTTTCGGGGCTCTCGTTCGCGCGCGTAGCCTGTCGTCGATCGATTGATTTTTTTTTTTTTCGCCGGCCCCCCCCCCCCCCCCCCCCCCCCCCCCCCCCCCCCTCCCCGCCCCTCCTCCTCGCGCGATACACTCCGCGATATTTCGACGCGGCCGCCGCCGCCGCGTGAGGACACGGCTCCGCTTGGATTTTTCAACGAACGAGAGACAAGGAAATACATTACGGAACGATTACGATCTACGGATAATTCTAATTCCCTAGGGAGAAAATTGCTTTAACCGCGATCAAGGCGCGCTCGATCGTCTATCCTCGCGACGATCCTGCTCGACGCGTATCCACCTTCGATCGCCGTGGATCGGAAAATCACCGCGGCGAGATTCTCTTCATTCGAAATCGCTCGAGGACTCGTTTATTCACGGTTCCTTGCGACTCGCGATAAATTTACGCGACGACGATCGCTTGGATCTCGATCTCTTCGATCCCGTGGAACGTTATGCGCGCGGCGCGCGCGCGTATCGCGTGCCGGCACAACTGAAAAACCATCTACGAGGGCGGAGAATGAAATCTGTTCTGTTTACGTTGCACTCGTCTGGAACAGTCGTGTGTGTACTCTGTCCCTTTGTCCCTGTTCCATTTGTTCTCACGTTTAGCTTTTGTCTATTCCTTTCGTCGTCTTCCGTGAGTGTGTGTGTATATATATATATATATATTTTTATATCTGTGTGTATGCGTTCACGCCACTGCGTTACGTGTGCGCGTGTCTACTTTTGTTCTATCGTTACGATAATCAGTCCGAAAGCTATGCGCGTAATATCATATTAATGTACCATATATCATATACGTACGTAAATAAATATATATATATATGCATATGTATATACAGTATAACGTTAAATATAGATATATATGTGGTACATATATAACGTACATATGACATATATGCAACATATATATGGCATGTATGCTACATGTATACGGCATATATGTAACATATATATGGCATACATAAAACATATACATGTCATATATGTAACATATATACGACATACATATGGTATATATATAATAAATATATAATATATATACTACGTGTTCACGGTATATCACCTTATCCGCGCGAAAAATCGATCGTGATTCATTACCGTATCGGTTCGTGTTCCTTAGGTAAGTTCAATGCGATAATGAGTGAGCGAGCGAGCAATTCGGGAATGAAACTCGAGTTCGACGCGAACACTACGACTGATCCTAGGGCGGACTTTAGACATTCGCTGTTGCGAGAGGCGACAAGATCGGTCTCCGTAGTCGCGCGATCGCCCGGAACCCTGCGAGAAGCTTTTGCAGGCACAGATCTGTCGACCTACAATTCAAATTAGCCGGCGACATGCCGGATTCCACCGCATAATTAACTCGTTGCGTATTCATCGTTCGCTTGGAACGCGCCGATATTTAAACCCTGATGTTTTACGCGAAACAATGGTTGTCTATTCAACCGGTTAACTATTTTTGACGAGTAGGCTAGTCGTGGTGAAATGACTATATTTTGCGTTGCGACGAGGATACTCGTAATGTGGAAAAATTTGCTGGTTAAATCGCAATTTTTGTGGAAGGTAAAATATAGTAGCGAATTTTAAGATGATTCGAATATTTAAAGGGCAAAGCGAAATAAAATGAAAGAGGAACAAATTATAGATAAATAGCAAATAGCACGTTGCGATTATATATTTTTCAAAATGGTCGCAGAAACTAACTGGTTCAGCATACAAGGTATTCGAATAATAATTATAATATTTTTCAAGTAATTAGGCTGTTGAACTCCATGAATTCATAGCAAAGAAGAATCTCTAAACAATTCCAATTAAACGTTAAATGGCACTTCATCTGATGACAGCATAATATAAATAAATATTTAATAATGTATTTAGATAAAAATAATAAAATAATATATTTTTTGGAGTCAGTATTAATACATTTGTAAATCAAAAATTGTCTCGATCATTTCTTTCAGACACAGTGCAATCGTTGAAAAAAGCTTTTACTAGACTATTGTCAAATAAAGCATTAAACGCGTTCCATATCAACAGTTTGAACTCGCCTTAAAAAGTCAAATATTTTCATGAAGTTCCACCTCTAATGAAACTGTAACCATTACCATATTACGTTCTACTCGCAGCTTAACAGTTCGCCACCGCCATTACATTCGCCGGTTTAATTTTACTTTTAAAATGTTTTATTAAAAGCGGCACGCTTCTATGAATTATTAAAACGATTTAGTAAAAGAAAGTTACGGTCTTTAATATCTTGCGTATTACGACCTTAACCAACAAAATGTACGTTCTTTTTACCATTTCAATTAAAATTTTTGATAAATGCATTCGAAAAGTCAAATGTCTCGAATGAACTCATATAGTATAGTTACTTTAAACTTGAAAACGAAAAACGATGAAGAACGTGTTACAATTATTAAATAGCTAGAAAAAAGAAGGTAGAAAGGGCGACAAAGAAAAATAATTAAAATCATTATTATCAACAGTAACCAACCAATCATTATAGTCAACGAGTTAAAACTAGCTTCACAAAATACGTAAAATGAAATTGCAATATTAAAGCGTATGATAATTATTGATAATGTTTCAAAAATACTACGAAAATATATTGAATCAGAAGAACAACTTTTGAATTAAAATTTTTTTTTTCTTAGTATTCTCTATCTATAGAATATTAAACTGTCCTTTCCTCCAAGACATCTAATAATGAATAAACAGATATAGAAACATAATTTTCACCCACGTCGACTTAAAGATATGTTCCGCGAAACGAAAATGTTCCTAAAGCGTAGAAAATTAATTGGACCGTTTTGAAAACCGTGGGCGTCGCATCTGCGACAGCGAGCGCGCCAAGGTGGTCGCGCTGGTCTGAGAAAGGAAAAGGTCGGCGCGTTATAGCTCCGCGAACGAAGAACCGCTTAACTGGCGCACATGGTTCGCGAAGTCACGTTGCAGGATCAATATTCTTGGATCGGCGAAGTCCGATCTTGTCGTTTCGCAACTATATGCAACGCATCCCGGTTGAACGTCCCCGTGTCACGGTAGCAACGTCCTCGTTAGTGCCCGCCATCTTTCTTCCCTTCGGCGTTCAACTACTCAGATTCGATCGTCCTTCCACCCCGCCTCGTCCCTCTCCCTCTCCCTCCTCCCCCCCCCCCCCCCCCGTGACTTTCATCCCTTGCCAGTCCGGGGCGCTGCCGAGCGACGTTCAACGGCGAGATCATCGCGGTGCCCTACATTCTTTCCATCTTCCTCTCCGTCCCATAGCGATCATTAGCGAACACGAAATAGACAACTATACCGCGCGTCTCTCGCGTTCCCTCTCGCGCGAGGCCTTACTTAAGTAACTAGGCTATATGAGCGTTGGGCAGTATATGGCATATTATGTTTTCCTCGCTCCGTCTCTCCCTCTCTCTCTCTCTCTCTCTCTCTCTCTCTCTTTCGGCTTCCTCTCTTGGCTTCCGCTTTTCCTCCGATTCCTCCCCCGCGTTCTACCTCCGGCGTCTTTCGTTCTCCTTCATTACGATAAATCGTCGAATCGAATCGACGCGCTTATTGGCTCGCCGTTGTCATCATCGTTGCATCTCCGTTGACGTTGAACGGCTCGCGACGAAGACGTCCCAAATTTTTCTTCGATTTTCGATGGAACGTCGCAGGGCGGTTTCGCGAGTTTAAATGTGCGCGTCGCCGTCGACGGTTTAACCGTGTGTTTGCTTGTTTTAATACAGCGGGGACTATGAAAATGTAATCGAATTTTTTTGTCCAATTTTAGGCATTGGGAGCTGGGTAGAATGACGTTTAGGTGCTTCGCGCGAAACGCTTTTTTGAATTAACGACGTCTGAAGTGTGCAAAATGTCTGCGACGTTATTAGCTCGACGAGGAATAAATAGCTGGCTGCGATGTCTATTATTGCTACGTCTCATTATTGCGGGTCTCTCCGAGTCCCTTTGCGCCGTGGCAAAGGGCCGATGTTAAGATTCTACGCGACACTGTCTTTGCGTAGGTGGGGGAGAAAGATATGAACGACAGTCAGCCATTTTTGTCTCGTCGGTTAATGAAAGATGTCGGTCTTGAGTTTCCGGAGATGAAGAACAATTTCTACGGATATATGGTGATTCAGTTTAAACCCGTAAACTTAGAAATTTTATTTAACTAAATAATTTAAGAACGTTTTGTAAGCGGTGTAACTAAATATCGTAGAAATTTTGGTTAATTCTCTGGCTTTGCGTCGATCGAATCGAAAGCAGAGTTGGGCGACATTTCAAGCGATGATCGAGTGCAATGACCGCAAATTTTAATTAACTAAAGTATAATAATTATTAAGTAAGTATAATGGTAATTATATAGGATCAATTGAACTACTGATAACTCTAGCAATTCAATCGTTAATTTGACTAATACTTTGCCAATAAAATTCTCTTCATCCGCGTTGCAACACTTACAAATAAACAAACTTCTTAATATTGCTATCGAAATAACTAATCAATCGTGGAAATAATATAGCAATTAAAAAGTAAAAGTTTTATCAATCAATATCTATAATCGGCAATTGAAGAGTAAGCGATTTATTTTTACAATCTTTTCTCAACACCAAATCCTGAAATGATCTATCTATCAACTACTAGATCAAGTATTTTGAGCAAACATAAGGTAGATTGTTTTCAATGCGAATATCAAGTCGACTTTATCAAAAATTCGATTCGAAAGTTTGCGATAGGGATGATTAATTCCGATTCGATTCTCTCAAATTCTGATTTCGATTCTTCTGATTAAAAGGCCTTCGAAAATCGATATTTTACACCTTAGGAAAATTAATAACCACCAGGATAATTATTACCCTGGTAAATATTGCCAAAGGGTAAATCAGGCTGTTTGATGCTATATACTGTTTTCCTAATCTTTTATATTTACCGTCATTAGTAAATAATTCTTTCAAATCCTTCAGTTTCTGTATATTATTTTCCTCAGAAGGATCGACTGTTTCGCGACGATTTTTTGGTATCGATTTTTGAGAAGAATCGCTTCTTCGAACGAATAAAACATCCCCAGATGCTCCGCGTTCAGGCTGCACGACGATTTTGATAAGTCCTCCGTGCATCGTGGCAAACCCGATGGATGGTAGCCGCGCGCGTATCGTGCCGCACGATCGAGAAACGGAAATCGAGTCGAGTGCCGGAAAAGTGTGTACCGAATGCCGAGGATGGCCCGGTTTAGCCGTCCCACTCGATCGTCATCCAGCTTCAGCAACGAGGAACGGATGTATCGGTAAACGAATTCCTGCCGTTCCGGCCTCGTTACCCGCCTGTACCACGGTGGCGTTCCACGCGGCGTTCGTTTCACGGCTGAGTTCGCGCGGGTCTCTATCGCTCGGCGAAAAAAACCGGCCGCGACCCTGCGCGCGATCGACTGCGGATGCTGCGATTAATGACGACAACGAGAGCCGGGCGATTGGGAAAGAATTCTGTGGAACGAGCCGGCTCGACGATCGGGTCGAACCCCCCTCCCGGACGCGTTATCCAGGGGGTCCCCGGAGCAACCACGAAAACCTCCGATCTCGATGCTCCGCTACGAATCTCAAGGAAACGTTCAAGCTTTTCTGGACCTCGTTACGATCGAATCGGCGAACCTCTTCGTTGTTACGAAACTCTCTGCACCGTCGGGCCTCACTTCGTCGTTTCCCCGTTCGTCGTTTTTTCATCGCGGTACGCGCAACGAAGAATCGAATCGATCGTTCAGTGAATGTTGTTTGGTTCAAAATAAGATAAAAACTTTATTGATATTTATTATGAAACTCTTTTCGATATCTCGTGGATTCGTCGGGTTTTACATACTTTTGTTTTTCTTTTCTCTTTTTTATAAATGCATAAAAGTCCGCAGTCTGCTGGCCATAATAATGTAATTATCGTTAATCAACGGAACGGAAGCCTGAACCGTCGCGGCACAGGCGCGTATAAATTCGGGCGTCGATGCGAACGCACGCGCAGAACGTATTACAATCGGAACACAATTATAAAAAACATTTGAAACATCTCAACCTCGATAAAAACAAACTATAAAATATATAGGTGATGTGTACATCTTTGTAGAAATTACATATTTTGCGTTGTTCTCTCCTTCGATCTTTTTTTTTTTTCTCACCTCTGACTCTCATTTTCCGCACGATTTTCTTCGAGACGACCCAATTGTTTTTATTACAAAGGTTACGCTGCACGCATTCCTCGGAATAAATTGTTTTCTGTGTTTCGTCTTTCTTCTTCCTTTTTTTTGTCGTGGTTGTTGTTGTTGTTGCTGCTGTTTTTATTGTTGTTATTACTTCGATCGCATGAACGGTTCGCTTTACATGTAGTCGAAATTCGCGTTACCTTTTTTTTTTTAATTGAAACCCGACTTAGACGGCCATTTCAGATTCTTTCCCAACGCCATTAGTTTCCCATTTATTGCTATGACGCCGCTGACCGACCATTTAAAAGGACGTCCCCTAACATTAGTTACGTTAATTAGTTCTTTTTAAGAGATTAACCACACTACACTGATATAAATATATATATTTATATGTGTATATATATATATATATATTTTTGTATATGTATGTATGTATTTATGTATGCATATGTATGTATGTATGTACGTATGTACGTATTAATGCATATACGCAATGTACGTACGTATGTACGCATATACGCAATGTGTGTACGTATATTAATGCATATATGCAATGTATATCATGTCGGTATTGTATGTATTATAATGGTACCTGCTTACAACCAACTAGGATTTCCATAATCTACGAATACAGCTTTACGTCGGGAATGTTACACGAGCGGGTCGATGTCTCTATAATTCGCACTTAGGGATTAATTACGAATTAATTAAGGGGGAGGGGGGGGGAGGGCGATGGTAGACTCGTTTTCATTTCTTTCTTTCGGAGTGATTCGGTGAGGGTGTAGGGTTTTTTGGGCGGGGTTCAGGGGGGGGGGCGGGGGCTAGGAATACGTAATTAGGACATAACCTTCCCGTTTGCCTCGGGAAGCGTTACGCGGTTTAATATCAATCTGTAATGGCATCGTACCAATTACAATACGGTGCAGTCCTGGATAATACTTAAATCATCCGTCGTTATTATCATTAATATAATCATAATTCAATATATATAATATATATATTTATGTATCATACACAGAGCGTAGGTATATAATATTTATCGTCATATATATTTAGATTTAAATATTACTTTTAAACTTTTATAACGTTTCATAGATCGAAAAATAAATATAAAAATAAACCGGGCATTTAGGTATTAATATTTTGTATTCATAATTTTTTTTTTTTCCTCATCCTTCAATCGCTCTGCTCCATCTCCCCACACCGTGATCCTTTCTATCGTTCTCGGTCCGCGCGCACTCTTTTATCCCCCCGTTCTCTCACGGATTTTAACCAACCCTCTCCTCTCCTCTCCGTCTCGAGCGACGGTCGCCCGCCGCTTCTCCCTCGTTACCATCATCTCGGATCCCCAGCGTGCAAGAGAGTGATTCGACGAACGTACCGAATAATACCTGTCGACGCGTTTTTCCCCCCGTTCCGTCGTTGCCCCGTCTCGGGCTCGTACGCGCGTTTAGTCGTGCCGCGTCCACCGGTAGCTCTTTCCTTGAAATTGTGCGTTTGTTGGGCCAGCGAGGCCCGCTGCCAAACGGCTGGCAGATCGCGCGCCCGTTTCCCGACCCGTCGCGGTCGCAAAAGTGGCGCGGAACGAGACGCGGTCGTTTCGCGATCGTCCCCCTCGCTCTCGCGACCCCTTTATCCCGATCGAGAGTCCGTCGTCGCTCGTCGTGTCCAGGGTCGAAGAGCGTGGCTCCGCGGTGTCGCGCGCGCGATGACAACAACATGGCGGCGCGCGGTGAAGAAATGGCGGCGATTTTTGTTCGTCGACGGCCACGGACGCGCTCGGATTTATTAAATCCGGCGCGGTGAAGTCGAGAGGATGTCGCGCCGAGAACGGCGTGGGCAGACCCTCGGCGTTGTTCCACGTTCTCTCGCGTGGCGTAAGTCGCCGCGAGTTCGCGCGGCGCGAGACAAAATGGCGGCGAGTGTCGTCGGGGCGACGGGGTCCGATGACCTCGAACGTCGATCTCGTTCCTGCGACTCTGTCTTTGGGATTTGCCGTTCGTACACGGTGTTCCGGATCATCGTCGGGTGGGGGGTGGGGGGGTGTCGGCCGAGTCGCGGAGCCGGCGACGTCGCGACGTAGACGTCATCTTTGGTTGTTACGATTGAACGCGGGTCTCCCGTTCGCCGGCACGGTCGTCGCCGTTTTTCTCGTGTCCTCCGCGTTCCGGCCTGTTCGCGTGCTCGAGCTCGCTCCCCCATTTCAGTCCCTCCATCGTTCGCCGAGACGCTCCTCGAACGCCGGTGATCAAAAGCCCGATCGATCTGAGCCAAACGCGAATCACGTGTTCCAACTTGAAATTAGCCACACGCGCCAGTTCATTTAATTATACGACAGATAAGTTTTCACTCTTTCCTCTCTTTTTTGTTTATTTGTTTGTTTTTCTTTCCCTCGCTCTTTCTCTCTCTCTCTCTCTCTCTCTTTCTGTTTCTCTTTCTCTCTCTCTCCCTTTCTCTCTTTTTTATTTTCTTTTGTTTGAGCATTTCGCAACGTTCACGAAAATGTATAAAATTAATTATTATTCTCTATCACGCGCTTTCTCTCTTTCTCGGTGTCTCGCATTCTCTCCGGCTTCTTTCTCTCCCCGCTCGTTCTCTCTGTCCTCCTCGTTAAGCAGATCTCGTTCCCCCAGGTGTCCCTCCTCCTTTTTCTCTCGGTAGTCTACTTTCCTTATCGACGTCGCTCACTTTCTCTTTCGACTCGTTAATTAATTCGAGATTAATATCGCACGTGTTTCAAACTTGCTCACTACCTCTCCTTCTCTGTTTCTCTTCCTTTCTCACTCTTTCACTTATTCTTTCTCTCTTTCACTCATTCTTTTTCTCTTTCTCTCACTTAAATATTTTCTCTTTCTCTCACATATTTTCTCTTTCTCTCACTTTCGCGTTCTCTCTTTCTCTGACTTTCGCAATTTTCTCTTTCTCTCGCTTCCATATACTCTCTTACTCTCACCTCCATATTCTCTCTTTCTCTCACTTTCATATTCTCTCTCTCTCTTCCTCTCTCAACCTTTCTCACTCTCCTCACCGTAAATACCTCTTTTTCTTTTGTTTAAGTCGTCGCCGATGAAGCATCGCGATCACCGCGCTAACGTCCGTCCTCCGAATGACTCGTGAATGTTTATATATGATATATAATATATACGTAGATGCATTTTTGGATCGATACAGTTTTTACATATAAATGCGTGTACATGTCTCTCTCTCTCTCTGTGTACCTGGTGTGTGAGCGACGTGTGCGTCGTATGCGACTCGAGTTCGTGTCCGTTCCGATTTCCCTTTTTCTTTTTTTCTTTTTCTTTCAATCTCTCGTCCGACAATTACCGAAACCCGTCAAATACAAACTGCTTGCTCGCGCCCATCAATACGTTCATCTCTCTGTCTCTCTCCCTTTCTATTTCCCATAATATCCCCGTAATTTCATTTGTCCGAAAATGCGTCGCACAGACAAAATCTACTATCGTCCTATGATCGTTATCATAATAAAATAGAAAAAACCTCGTTTTCACCAGAGGTCACGGCTCTATGCTATGTAATAATAATAATAATTATGATGTAATAATCATATATATATATAATATGTATATATAAATATCTATGTAATACGCGCCTTATAATTTACATACATAATATGTAATTTTTTTAATATATATATATATTTTTTGTTTCATATTTATATATATATATATTCATTCATTTGTTTTTTTTTTTAATATAATCATGTATTCGCCTTAATATTAAAATTCATTTTTCATCGATTCAGCGGATATCCCCGGCCGCGAAGGCCAGGCTCTACGTTTACGTGCGAATCATACTTTTCACAAATTTTCTGTTTTTTGGCTCTGAAACCGCGTGCGTTTATTCTATGCGATCGACAACGGACCGCGAGTATCCGAGTGTCTCTATCTAAATACCTAGTAATGCTCGCGAATACTTCCTTGTGAACGCGCGCGGACCGACCGAGGCGACCGTCGACGATCGCGACTCCCCGCCGATCCCCGTCGCTCGAATCGTTCGATCGCGTCGTTCAATGTACATACACACGTGTATACACCTCTATACGTTATATATTAATTTATTTTTTTTGTTGCCATTTTGAATCGTTCCCCTTGTCGCGGCGGAATCTGGACAGTGACGCGCGCGGGCCCGTTGGTACTCGATTCTGTTTACAATTCAATCGTTCGAATCGACGCGCTTCGGCGACCGATCGTTTCGCGCTCGATCGCGGCCAGAAAAAAAAAAGAACCTCGAACGGTCTGTCGGCGGTCTCCGTCGATCGACGCGACGACGGCCCGCGCGTTAATAATCGCTCCCGATTTCGTTTCGCGTCGCATCGACGGCCCGCGGAACGCGAAAGATTAATTACGAATTACGACGAACTGGGACAAAAATTCGATTTATCTTCGGCGGGGCGGGCACGGGTGGGAAGTGGCAACCCCTCGGCTACGTTCTTCGTTCAACGTTCAGCGGCACCTGCGCCGCGAAAAAATGTTCCGGCTGTTTGCTCGGTAAACACCGAGCGACTGCTCGAAAAATATTCCGATGCGAATCGGCGACATTGAGCGCCCGGAGTTCAACGTCCGGACGTACAAGCGGGAAACAAACGTCGTTACCAAGAGATCGCACGGTGTACTGGGTTGGCCGTAATAACAAAATTTCCGTTAAGAGTCGAGCGAAATGATTCGCCAAAATGGGTTGTTATGGATCAGTGATTCGAATTGTTTGAAATATTTAATCCTTAGCACTCGAGTGGCGACTCTGCGGCGCCATTAAAATTACTGTAATACATTCCAAAATTATTTTTATAGATGTCGCCGAAGCTTAGATTTAAAAATTGTTAAAAATGTAACTATTATAAAATAAAATAAAATAAATATTGTTACATCAAATGGAGACGCTAGGAGCTAGAAAAATTATTCTAGATTTGCAGTTGAAATGGCTTCGAGTGCAAAGGGTTAACTCCTTTGCGTCGTGTTTTTTTATCATCGCGAAAGTAGAGAGGCGCGATTGCAAGTAAATGCACCTATGCACATAAAATGAAACCTTCTCGTCAGTCGCCCGCTGAAATCTTGTTTTTTAAATTCCGCGAGCGTTTCACAAGTGACTAATAGGCTTTTACATTTAATAAAAGCAGAAGCGAGAGACTCCGGGTCGTTGTATACCGGCCAACCCAATGCCAGAAATAATTTCGACTGAGAACCACTGCGTGCGACGAGCAGACCGTTACCAGACAGAGATAAGTTTCGCAAGAGAGTTTCCCATTGCAGCCGCGGTTCAAGTAGTATCATCTGTTACAGGACAGACACAATTCTAAAAACACCTTCCAGTAGACGGTCGGAAAAAAACCTAGCGAGGACAAGTGGTCGCGAAAAGTGGTCGAGGGTGGCTCAAAGATCCTCGAAAAAAAAGAAAGAGTCTCTCGGCCGACGAGCCTCGGCACGATCGAAGAACGAAATCTCGGGGGTTCAGCTGCGCCCTGCGAGTCGCTGCTCGCGATAATTACGCGCGCACTCGGCAATCATCGATTCGATCGGGATTGAGAGTCACTGGTAAGTTGTAAGAGGGTGGTCGAGCAGGGCGTCGCCGCGTCTCCGCGACTCCCACGAGCTATCGACCGAGAGGAGAGGAGAGAAAGAGAGGATCGGCGACGAGAGAGAAAGAGAAAGAGAGAGAGATAGAGAGAGAGAGAGAGAGAGACAGCCGGCTAGGGCCAACAAGAGAAGAAAAGGGGGATGAACGGTGGAAAAGAAAGGGAGAAATAACAGGGGCTGGCGGACGCGGGACGGAACGGCAAACCATTTACTAGTCTCGCAAAACAGTTACGCCCTGTCCCTCCTGTCTGTGCCCCGACAACATTCCGCGCCCTTAAAGGAGACGGCGAAATAAGGAGCGCGCCGATCCGCCGGAAAGAGGGGTGCATTAGAAAATATGCAAAGTCCTCCGTGGCCTCGAAAGCGTCGAAATCAAAAGTGTCGTAGGTCGTTGCGGGTAATGGACAACGAAGAATTGCTGGAGCAGCTTGGAACGAAAAGCTAGTCGAATGAACATCAAGGGATTGCAGTCGATCGCGATGGAAATATTTGCGAGAATGTTTTAATTAAAGTATGCGAGACGCTGCTCGCAGCCAATGAGCTAGCGGAATTTCGAGCGAATCAGAGCAAACGACGCGCGGTTGGTTAGGATGCGACTGCGAGGGCCGCCGATGTTTTCCAATATGCAAGAATAACGGTGGAAAATGAACGCGTACGAAAATAATTACAGGCGGAACTGTATATAGTTGAAGCTTTCTCGTTGCCGATGCGAAATTGCTGCCGCGATGGAAACCGCGTTGCGCAACAGAAACAATGTCCGCTAATAAAACGTGGCGGGCAGACGGGGGGGTATCCGGTCTTAAGGTCCACGGGAGATCGCGATTACAGGTTTCACAGAGGCAAGCCGTGGTCGTTCTAGGGCTTCGCTCGGATCATCGGACGATCCAGATTGAGATTGAGCATCGCGTAGCGGGCGCGCCGATCGTGAAAACGAAGTGGAAGCGTCCCGTGACGCCGCTGCATTCTAAAGAGACCCGGACCTGGGAAAATCCGTCGGAGAAAGAATCGAGGATAACATCGGGCGAACCTTTACCCTGCCCTTCGACCCTGACGGCAACGACCGACCGCCGCGAATCGAAATCCTCGGCCATGGTGAACACCGCCAGACTCCTCCTCCTCCTCCTCCTCCACCTCCACCTCCTCCTTCACCTCTACGCGAGGAGCAAGTATATCTCGGGAACTCTCCGGCGACACCGATATACGATGATTGATCCTTACTTTAAACATCTAAATCTAGGCTCTTTTGATCGACCCGTTGTTCCGCGAAAGTCGAAAAAAAGCGCTTTCGTACGTTCGTCTCGGGACTACCGGGAAGTTACATAGTCGTTCGTCGAGGATCAGCCTGCATGAAATATTTATCGTGGTTGAGGGGTGAGTGCGAAGTATCCGCTCTAGAGACGGTCGGGGAAAAGCAAATTCTGGGTAGGGTGCAGCTAGAATCTATTCGATCGTTGTGCGATAAAGAGAATATTCGAAGAGACCCCCTTATCCCACACACACACGCACACAGAATTATCACAATTTATTCTATGGAGGCCGGAGGTATGAAATCCTCTGGCTCGCCGTTCACGGACGCGGCGGGGATCCGCCGAATTTCGAAAATAGGAAGCGGCGTTCCGGTTGACGACAAATTGATGGTCGAATTCTCCATTCGGTTCGGTCTGCTTTCGGCAGAATATCATATTTGACCGGGTGCTCGCGAGAGGACAAATTGTTCTTGGACAGATCTCATACTTCCGACCGGTGTAATTAGCTCCGTCTAAAGACAACGCGATATTGTACACTTAGCTTCGTCCGACGACATTGATTCCCCTTCCACGAGTACATGTTACATCGAAGACATAGTTCAGTCTCTTCTCTCTCTTACATAACGAGACCGTGATCCACGCGCTACAACGCCGCCACCGCGGCCGTTCCAGCCGAGCGTGAGAAAGAAAACGAGAAATCGCTCGATAAAACAATTTTCCCGATGAGAAAAGCCCGAACGATGAATTCCGGGGGCGCGAAACGATCGGCTACGGCCCTGGGAACGGCCTCGGGATGCTAGTGCCGTGTGTGTCTCTCCTCCTTCCCTGTGACCCTACCACCAACCCCCCCTTTCCCCCCGGGTTCGCCATCCGCGTCTTTTCTCTGTTCAACCCCCCTGGTGCCGGCGGAGCGAGCCCGTTTCTCTGCGATTTTCCAGCGAGCGTGTGCCGGCTTCTACATATATCAGAGCACGAGTCGTGGCGAGAACGAGAGCGCGCGGTTGCCGTTATCGATCTACTGCGGAGCAACCGGAGGCTGCCGAGAGTACAAAGTCGAAGCTCGGGGGTGGCAACGACGGGAAAAGAGGGACGGCCGAGAAGGGGTGAGAGCCCGACCGGTCATGTTCGCCAGAACGGTGCCACTGCCGCCCGAGTCGCTCGAATAGAATCGGTCCGATCTTCCTTTTTTACGTCTCCTCTTCCTTCAATTTCGCCCGGCGTCTGTGCCGCCTCCGCGCGATATTACAACCCCCGGCGGGACCGCGCTGGCCGCGCTCGCGTCCATCCCGTCGTTCCCTCCGCGGCTAATTTGCTCGTGTGTGTGTGTGCGCGCACATCGGGTCTAATTTAAAACCCGAGCCACTCGAACGATCTTTGAAAATAATTGAAAGGTTATCGCCGCGGAAAAGGTTAACCCGTGCCTCGGTTTTCATCCGGCGCTGAAATACACGCGCGACGGCGTCGACGAAACGTTCCCCGCGCGCCCGCACCGAAAAGCCGTGTGAGACAATGTTGCGAAATCCACTGGCACCGGATCCCTGAATTTTTCGATGTGCGCCGTGGTTGCGAGAAACGAAGCAAGCTTGTACAAAGTAACTTCGCGACGAGTTTAACTTATAGAATAAACGGCGCCGTGGCCGATCGTTGATTTTTATGGGAACAGATGCGAGAGAAGCTCTACACAGAAAATGGCAGCTAGCTAACCGACCGATACGGAACGTCGGGATCTCCGTGAAAATGGAGGATCCCGTTTTTTCTTTTCGTGGGCCGAATTGAGATGCCGCGAAACCGTCGGGCGAAGAAAAGTACAGACAAAGAAGAACCGGATCGATCCTCCTCGAGTCTTCTCATTAGAAGTTCACCGGTTCCGGTGGTCATCAGCGTAACTTGATGGACCGATGGAAAAGGCGACGGCTCACAAAAGGGACGAATAGAGCAGCGAGTTTCCTTGGCATCGTTTCAGAGCGTTGGCTACCCAGTTTCGAACTCGGCGAGGTCAAACACACCGCTGCAGGGCACGGTTATTAATAACTTTCGATTTCGATGACGGTTTATCCTTTGCGGAGCACCGGTTATGGCGCTCCACTCGTGTGCTCGGTAGAAGAATAGAACTCGCGTTACGGAAAAATTAGGATATTTTTGCGAAAGGTACACAGAAAGAGAGAGAGAGAGAGAGAGAGAGAGAGAGAGAGAGAGAAATAGAGAGAATGAGAGTAAGAGAGAGAGAGAAGGGTAGGCAGGCCATGAACGTGTCGAGGAACGGCAACCTCGCACGCTGATACGCCGCCACCATCGCGGCGACGGCATCGACCGCAGCCTCAACGCTGCAATGCGACGTTGCCATCCCAACGGGCAACAGCCCTTGCGACCGAGCCGATTCAGGGGCCGAAGCGGAGCGGGCTAATTTTCGCGGCACGCTCCTGTCCCGCGCGTCCGGTCATTGGTCGACGCAAAGACACGCGACCCCTAAGACCGTGGCGGCCATTGCGAACACCACGTGGTCATTATTTCTTTTCGAATCTGAATATTACGATTAAATGCCTCGGCAGCGAACGCGGCCGCGTGTATCGACGACGAGATTGGGAACCATCGGTTGAAATAGATCGTTCGGTTCGTCAATACGGGAGCTGTTCCGACCCCCGATTCTCGTTCGGCGTCGCCGAAACGTCGTGTTCTTTGAACCCTCCAGAGAAGGACTCGTTTCAGGTATTCGTTCGAAGCATGTGTGTAATCCCTTTCCACGTTTCCGGGGGCGTGCCGCGCCCCGCTTGACACTCGGCGGCCGTGTCAACCACGTGGACTGAGTTTTCCTCGTAAACCGATGACTGCAATCTTTTCCGCGAAATTAAAACAGCTTTGCGTTGGCGAGTCGAGTGAGTCTTGTGAAATGGTTGAAAGTATTTCGCGAACGTTACGTATAACATATTACGGGATGAAATAGACGAGACGGTTTTTTAAGAACGAAACGAAACCGGCGAGCTTGCAGAATCGAGTCGAAAACCACGCGCGGCCGTAAATTGAAAGTTTCCTACCCCAGCGATCTCGAAATCATTCGCGACGAAAGCAACGCGAGTGAACGAATGAAACATGAGACTGAATGCGATCGGGTGAAATGAAACAAACAAAAATGCGAATGGAGGAGTATGCAACATTTTCGTTCGATCGTCGGTCGATGATGTCAGGGTTGACGGCGTGTCTTTCGTGACTTTCAAAATGGCGGGTTCGCGGCCGGAACGAGCGCAAGGATGACGAACTGAAACGTACCGTGCGAAGGCAACGGAACGTGGACGTGATTTCCCGATTCGTCACGGACACGCGACCCCTTGGACCGGTGCCGTTGCTCACGGAAACCCTCGGCGGGTTCTAATTCGCTCCACCCTCGAAGGCTCGATGATTAATTGTTGCCGGTCTGACGTAAGCGAATAATTAATAAACCCGAAAACGGTGCGGCTGACCGTCCGAGGCCGAACGGGATGAAAAACTGTGGCGGAATGATGCGAAAGAAAATGTCTGCCGCGACTACGGTACGGGAACGACGAAAACAATGAAGTCCGTGCCGAATTGCGTAGCTTCCGGCCGACCCCGTTTCCCGACGGAAATAAAACGACGAGATTCGGGGAAGATGCGAACGCGAACGCGATACCGATATCCGATCTGGTCGCGAGCGATTCGAGAGAGAGATAGTTCTCGACGCAGTTTCGAAAGGAAAGGAAAAAAGAACAGAGAACGGCAGAGACGGTGGGAGAGATGTGACAGAGAGTCCGGGAAAACGTAAAACAGAGAAGCATTATGAATGAACAAATGAGAAATTAACAGTCGATGTATATATAAAAATCACGTAACATTTTATTAAACTCGTTTTTTCCAGTAGATGTATGCGTATGTGTGTGTAACGTGTTTCTCTTTCCCTTTCCGTCCGTTCCTTCCACCCTTTTCCTTCTCTCTGCTTGCTTGTCCGCCTGTTTATGTATTCATGTGTATGTGTGCACGTGTGTGTGTACGTGTGTTCGATTTTAATAAAATATTTGGTACCGCTTCGCGTAAGTATCCTTACAAACATCTAAGACCACAATATCGAATTAATCTCTGTTTCTCTTCGCGTGTTTTCCGTTCGTGATCGATTGCTCTTTACTCTCGAAGATATTGTTCGGTTCGACGGATCGCGGATGAATCGTCGTTCCTCTCGCCTCCATTCTTCCGTATCCATCCGTCTTTATATTATTACTATTCGGTGTTTCGTTTTGTTCTGTTTATTTGTTCGTTCCTTCTTTTTTTTTCTCCATTTTCTTCCGTTTTCTCTCTCGTCTTTTTTTTTTCTCTCGAGAGAGTTCGTTTCGTACGCAAGTTCCGAATATTAGAGTACAAAGGAAAAGCACGACGTCCTGTGTGTGCCGCAACGTTCTAATTAAAAGAACAGGAGTGAACACAAGTTCTATTCGCATCGTATAAAAATAAACGATTTGGAAGTTAGGATCGCAGCCGACGGTGGACGCCAGCAGTGCACCATGAATTGACATCCGTCGTCTCGGGCTTGCGCTTCGACGTTACAAGATTTATCCTCACGAGAATGTGCTCGGTCGTACAATATATAATAATAATATATACGTATATATTATAATATATATTATATAAATATAAAAAATCATCCGACAAAAATATATTACGGGGTAAAATATGCGTTTTTTTGTTTGTTTGTTTGTTTGTTATTATTATTCACCATTTCTTTCTTTCTTTTTTTTTTCACTTCTTCCATTTTCGATAAGTAGCTCTCTGGGATCTTACCGCTGAACAGTTCATTTTAAGATCGTTAATCGATAGTTTAATTGTCGCAGGCGTTAATGATAATTGTATGCATAGTAATATAACTATAATATCAGTGACAATTCATTATACGTCGTTATATCGTAATGATAGCGAGATAAACTTAATGATAATCCATAATAATAATAATAGGAATAATAATAATGTCAATAAAATATTCTGCGCGATAATCAAATAATAGGATAGCCGGGCTGTCGTGTGTTTGATTCTCGTTTCTCATTTCTTTTCTTTCATTTTTATCTTTGCTATTTGCTCTCGATCGACGCGTCGAAAGCGGAATATAATCGTCGGCAACAAATCGGAAACGATTGGAAAAATTCTTCTCTAACCGCTACATGTATACGAGATACATATAATATACAATTCATATATATATATATATATATAATATATTTAATATATAAATTTTTATCTTCGACTATATTCATTGATTCATTTTTCGTCGCAACGACAATTAGTTTGTTTTTCTTTTCTCTCGCGGTAAAACGACAAACGATCAAACACAAAACTATTAAACAACCGGACAAGAACACAGGAAGGAAAACATAAGTACACGGTGTGTGAAAATCATATTATATATTAAAATATTCATAATAATAATAATAATAATATAATAATAATAATAAAATAATAATAATTAATAATAATAATAATATAATAATTATTATAATATATTATCGCATGTGTCGTAAAATTACATAAAAAAATATAGAAAATAATAAACTCGTAGCTTCTCTATTATATTGTTTTTTTTTCTCATCGTTTGATACATACATCCTCTCTTTCTCGCTCGCACTCACTCGTCTCGCGATTAATTTTCTTTTTGTTCCCTTTCATTCGATCCTTCCTCTCCCCCCCCTGTCGTTCTCATCGAGTATGTCCCTTGCGCTACCTCAAAAATAACTTTCGTATGAAATCTCACTCTCCCCCTCCCTTTCTCTCTCTATCTTTCACTCGATCTCTGTCTCTCTGTTTCCCTTTCTCTCTTCCTCCCTGTCTCCCTCACACTCTCCTCCTCTCTTTCTCTCTCCCCCTGTCTCACTCTCGGCCCTGTGGTTACTACGATTACAGCTACGCGTAGATTACTCGATATATATTTGTAGTAGGTAGTAATAGTAGTCATATCGTCGTTAATTAGTATACATACAATATTCGAGTTTCTATCCCTCTGTGCTGCGGTGTAGTGAGATCTGTATACGTGTGTACATGTGTCCGTAATGATCGCGTGCATGGATATGGTATCGGTGTCCTCTGTGTGTGTATACCTGTGTGTTTGTAGTAGCATCGCGCGGCTCGCATTCCGTTACCGTTGTTCACGATTCGATTGCGGCTGAGCCATAATATCGTCGGGGGGAGGGGGGGGAGGTGGCAAACCCGGATGATAGCGTCGTTCCGAACTAAACGATGAAACAACGACGACGACGACGACCGGGGTCGCGCGCGCGTTCTCGCCGGTGAAACAACGAACCAGAAAACACCGTCCCGGCGCGATCAAATTTAATTGGTCGCCCCAAATTACCGATCGGTTCCCCCCCCACCACCGCCGCGGTCCAGCCCGAAATTAAAATCGCCTGCAGAAATCGATCGGACGCGAGCGGCCGAGGTCAATGAATGACGCGGGATGCTGCGCGTAGTAGTACGATTATGAAATCAGCCTTTGACTCGACGAATGCGGAAAACTTAAGCGAAACGGGTCCAGAGAGTATTGATTCGGAACGGAATCTGGACGACGCACTGTCACGTGGTGATAGTCGTTAAATGAAATTGTGAGTCGCCGCGCTGGCGTGTTCTAACGACCGAGACGATAAGTACTGATATCGCGGACGAACAACCTTTCGAGGAATCGTCGTCAGCCGTTCGTCTTGCAAGGACTATTGGATAACGACCGATTGACAAATTTGTTAGCTGGTGTCGGCGTGTTCTAGGAACAACGAGGCGTTTCTTTTTTTCAGGGCACGTGGTTTGCGGTGGGTGGCGGCCTTGAGACGCCAATTATGTTTGCTGCTACTAGCGCACCGCTCGAGCGGAATTTGTTGGTCGCGCTGGCCGAGAGAGCACGGCGCACCGAGTCGCAAACGGATTATTGCTGGTTCGGTTAACGTTGCGTTTCAAGATTAATTACAGCCGGACCGATCGCCGTTGCCCGATAATACGCAACACGGTTCGTCGTTGTTCCAACCCCCCGATCACCCCCATCCGTTATCCTCTCTTCTCTCTCAGCACGAACCCGGTCGTAGAGACCGTAATGCCCAGACCGACCCGGTTACCACCGAAATATTTCCGAAAGTTCTTTGCCCGTACCTCCTTGGCATCGCCCCACCACTACTACCACCACCACCACCACCATCACCACCACCACGGGGCTCGCGACATCGATGACACGTGCGAGCCCGGGGACAACAACAGATCGCAAAGAACTCGAGAGAAAAAAAAAGAAAAAGAGGTAGAAGAGCGCGCGGCGACCACGATGAAACTGCGTCCACGGGTGTGCCCGTCGGCCGACGACGGTTCGACGACTTCCGGTCCCGAGGGAATCATCACGATCGTGATCTGCTCGAGATCTCTTCGAGGCGGAAAAAGAAACGATGATGTCGTCGGCTCGCACGAAAGTCGGCGAAGAGAAAACGAACGCTCGGAGAACCGGAAGCCGAGGCCTTCTGCTCGCCGTCCGTGGATTTCGCTCGGACTGGACTTTTGAAGGCTGACGAAAATTGGCGAACGTATCGCGTACGGACCAACGAGGAAACCGCGAGAAGAGAGTAACACGAGTTTTTCGATCTTTCGATTCTGGCCACGAGAACACACCGGCGCGAGGAGGGCGCGCGTCGCGCACCTCGCGCGCGAACAATTGTTCCAGAGAGAACCGGCGTGTCCAGAGAGAGTTCGACCTCCGGTCAGACGCTACAGTGAATACAATAATAATAATTATAATAATAATGTCGATAAATATGATGGCGTTAATAAAATATTGAATATAAAATACTCTTCGTACATATATTAAGATTCTCAGTTTAGCAATTTTTCTGTTTTCTTCTTTATCTCTCTCCCTTTAGCCCCCCCTTGCTCGTCGCCTCGCGGGGGCTCCCGAAAGAATACTAAGCACAACATTCAATATATTCATATATATATATATATATACATATATGAATCTGTATCTATAATATGTAATTATAATCATAATAATGCGATAACTGTGATAATACGTTACACGTTGACACATGCACCTCTGCAATACGATCGCTGGAGAGCTTCAAACTTGATATACGGTATTTTATAGAGAGTACTTTTTCCCATTTCCCACCCCCTGTTTGCCCACGTGTCCCCACCCCGCCCATGAAATTACGCATCCCCCAATTCTTTCCCATCGACGTTTTTCTTATCGTTCGATTCTTTGTGATCTTCTTCCTTTCTTTTTTTTTCCGCTTGTTTCCGCGTGTCTTTTTTTCTCTGTCTGTCAGTCGGAAACCGTCGTTACACTTCGTCGGCGGCGTGCGCTGGCCGCCATTTTGTCCCGAGCGTCTCGTTGCTCGCACACGCCGCATCTTCGTCGAAAAACCCCTGTATTTCACCCGGCAAATCGAGTAGATTAACTTCGACCCTCAGCGTTACACGACGGTAATAGCATTAATAATATTATTATAATAATATACATTTACGTTCGTATATATACATATATATATAATATCGACTTTATATTATATATATATATGTATAATATAGATTTTTTGAAATACTGATTCTCTAGTCTCGGAGCGGTTGCCTCGCTCGGATCGCGGCCGCGTTCTACCGATAATCTCGTGATAGCCGTCTCGCCGAAAGCACACGTCCACACAACCACCACCGCCACGCGGAAGAAACACGCACACCCCTATTGCCTAAAGATGCGTTCCCCTCTGGCTGAGAAAGGAAAACCGTGTCTCCGCCCGTTGCAAGCTTGCTCTCGTTCCGCCCTCCCCAGAGACCGATGCCCCGCCGAATCCGACGAGTACCCTCTCTCTCTCTCTCTCTCTTTGTCTCTCTCTCCTCCGAGGAACCGATCCCGCGCTCGACGGAAAACGGCGAAGAAAATCATGCTTACGGTGAATACACGATGCGGGAGCGAACGCGCGCGGCGACGATTCGTCGTTGAGTCTCGAGATCGCGCCGACAGCATATAGGAACACAAGAAAGGAAAGAGATGAGACGACGTTGCCTGTCGAGGATCGGGGAGAGCCGGAGAGAATTCGCGCGGTCCGCGACGGGGCACGATCTTTCATCGCGTTCCGTTTCTTTTATTCGTTTCTTGAGATCGAGATTGTGGGCTGACAGCTGAACGTAGCCGGGGTCTCTGTCCCGTTGGCTGGCGCACGGTGGCCCAGCGCGATCGTCCGGCGTTCCACGTCGACCGCGGAACGCGTTAAATCTCTAGCTAAAGTCTTGAAAATCTCGCTCCGATCGCCAAAGTCGCGAGGCGCAGCCCCGACGCCCCCGCTGTCCGTCGAGCCTCCGCCGGTTCTACCGCGTTCGTATCGTTCTTAGCCTATTTCTAGTCTAATCGGCGGCGCGACTACACCCTCTAATGAACATGTATCCACGGTGTACTTTAATTCTAACGAATACCGCGACCTTGTCTGTCCCGTGTGAACGCAAATCTCGAGGCGCTAGCTGCTATAAGAAACTCCACGAGCTCGAGGACAGCGGGAGCGACGATCCCTCGTCGCATGACCACTTCGGCGGAGATTCGACGGTGTGCGCGCTTCTCGTTAGATGCGACGCCTCGAATCTTGTTAACCTGTTCATCGATCCGGCCGAAAAGTGGCCGGCGCCGAGGGATCACCTGCTACCATCGAATCCGTCGCTTCGGGCGTACGCAACGCGGTAGCAATCGAGGGGTAGCGGACGATGCTACTGGAAGAACGACGGCGACGCGAGTGACGACGACGACGACGACGACGACGACGTCGACGTGACGGAACGCGACGCGGAACGTCCCGATGGATCGATGACGACGCGCACACAACACGCACGCTTCTCGCGTACACTTCACGCGACCGCGGCTACGCTTCCGTTCTTTACTGTAATTAAGTAGATAGATAAGTATTTCGGGTAAGTATGCGTCGCCGCGTTCGAGGCTTTATTCGATATAATATCGGGGTCTGGCTAGGGGGGAGGGGGCCACACGGGGTGAATTACGGGCGTGGGGGGGATAATTATTAATGTACAATATTATAGAGGTGAGCAACGGCCTCGAACGCGCGGCCCTTCGCTCGCGACATACAAACGCGCGTACCTATTTATAGAATATTTATAATAATATAATATGTATATAATATATTAGATATATTCGAACGATCTCACTCATATCCAATCACTATCCATCGTCGATCGACAGCATTTGCGGGGGGGAGTGGGTGGGCGCGAAATTAAGAGTGCACGCGAAAATTGGAAAAATTAAGACCGCCGGCGAACAAGACGGCGGGAGGGGAGTGTTCGCGACGGTCGAATTTTTGCCGGCGTGTCCCGTGGACGACCGACGGTCGTTCGGACGAACGTGTGACCGGCTACACCCCGCGAAACAACCCGAAAATCTGGATCAACCGAAGGGTAAGTCGGGATCTCGGTGGGTACCGCGATGCGCAAAGCAGAAATATACATATATATAATATAGAGACCGATAATCATAATAATTTCAATAATAATCAAACGAATATAATGAATCCTTAATAATCGAATATAGCTATTTAATAGAATATAATGATATAGTAAATATAGGCAAATCAAGCAACAACGATCATCTATTTTTTTTTCTCTCTCACCGACTCTAGCTTCTTTTTCTCCTATAATATATAATATATTATAATTATAGTCATATATATATATATTTTTGTTCTTTTATGTATGTATATATATTCCTATAATCAAATCATCGTTCTGTTTTATCAGTTCCCGCGAATCATTATCTCTGCCCCGCCCTTCCCCTAGACACCCTCTTATTAGCTCTGACGTTTACTAACTTCTAGAAATCTCCCTTAATGCTTAATTATTATTCTTCGAGATATGTATCGTCGTGTGGGTGTACGTGTCCTCGCGCAACACTTTCGATTCCCGCGGGGGGCGTTCCACCCTTTGTGTCAATCGTGCACACAACACACCTCCCTTCAGCGACCTTTCACATTTCGCCCTTCGTCCTTTCACAGCGAGTCACGGAGAGTCCGCTGGTCGTCCCGAAACCGAAAAAAAAAAAAAGAACCCTTTCCCGCGCGCGTACACCGTCGTCGGACCGTCCTCGACACGCTTCGCAACCCGAGCCCGCCTCTCCTTATCGTCGCGCGTTCCTAAAAATACGCTGCTCCGTACCTGTATATACGTGTGGTGTGTGTCGGCGGCGTGTACGCCTGTAATGCGCGCGCGCGCGCGCGCGCGTGTGTTTTCGGGCGTGTGTGTGTACGTTTGTGTGTTCCCGCTCGCGTGCAAATCCGTAAACCGCGTCCTCGCCTACCACGGCGACACGCTCGGAACGTGTCTTTGCTTTATTAGTTTTTTTTTTCATTATTTTTTACGAAAATGGCAGTTATCGGTCACAGCCAATGGCTATCAATAATCATTAAACATTACGCTTTTAATACGATTACGATTAGTTAACCTTAGACGTTACACTGGTAAAAATTCCTCCTACGTGAACGCGCTACGAAGTATGCACAGCACGCTCGCTCGCTCGCCGCGGCGAAGTCCATCTCTTTTTCTTTCGACCGTCCCCCGTTCTTTCCTCGAGGATTCGTCCGTTCGTTCGTTGCTTTTTTCCGGGGGGGTGGTGGGGTGTGGGAACTGGGTGATGCGGGACGGGGTTGGGCAGAGACCGCCTGGATCTCTCGGCGTATCGACGGATCGACGAGATCGCGGACCGACGACCGGAAGCCGAACGCGCGCGCGCGCGCGCACTGGGAAAACGATCCACCGACGAGGTTTCTTGCTTCGACCGAGCAATCCGTCGTTGGTTTAGCTTAGCTTCACTTTAGCGTGATTCGCGCAAGGGTCCCGTTCGAGGTGGTGTCGCGATCGGAAGATCGAACGATCGGCGGCTCGAATCGTCGTCTTCGTTGCGATCGAGCGCGACGTTATTGTCACGATCTCTTGGGAAAATTCGCTCGATCGACGGCGCGGAAAAGCGCCAAAGAAGCAAGGTGATGATCGAGTGATTACTCGGCCGTGCGAACGGTCGATTAATCAGTTTTTGGCAGTAATTCCGACGGTTTACAGTTGGCAATACTGTTTAAGCGATAGTGAACGACTGGCATGAGAGCGAGTGAGTTCAGTATGTGCGTGGAATGCGACTAATGAGAGCGGGTCATAATTGCAGAGAGAAAAGCGTGGAGAGAAAGAGAGAGAGAGAGAGAGAGAGAGAGATCGAAGCCAAAGTATTTTGTCATGTTCCATCGTTTTGTATTTTATATTCCATGTCTCGTGCAACAGTAAGTAAACAAATTAGAAAAACAACAACAATAACTAAACTTTCCAATATATACTTTTACTACTCCTCATCCCCTATATTCTTTTCTTGTCGTCTCTTTGTCTCTGTCTCTCACTCACTCATTCACTTTCTCTCCCCCTCTCTCGCTCTCTCTCTCTCTCTCTCGTTTGTTCGTTTTGCTCGATAAAAAAATAAGACTTCAATACGTTCATATATATATATATACATATATAAAACAACGAAAAATAGATTAAATAACAATAGAATAATAGGTACGCTACGTGCAATATTTTATAAAAATATATATGTATATATATTGCGATTTACATAATTTACTTATATTATAATAACTCTCTCGAAAGCGCATAAAACAACTTAAAAATGAGAAAACAGAATATCAAGTTGGAAAGACACGACGGAGAAAGGATCGCACAGGCCGCGGCGGCCGTGGTCTGCAAGTACTACCCTGGCCGGACCCATGGTCGACCACCACCACTGAACGATCCACCGCGTTTCCATCCAGCGAAAGAAATAAAGGAACTTAAAGGACTCGGACGAACGCCGAACGCGGGGGCTGCTCGCACCTCGCAGCAGAACGGACAGCGGACCGGAAGACGATACGCGGCGCGTGTTTCCGGGCGAACCTCGTCCGGTCGATCGGTCTCGGGAGTTGGAACGGGTCTCTCTCTCTCTCTCTCTCTCTTTCTCTCTGGCTGCTAGTCGGGAGCCGGTACGATTCGAAGCGATCCGGTTGAACGCGGCGAAACGAAAGAACAACAACATCACTAAGCTAACCCTTTCGATCGTACAACACATAAACGCTAGGACAAAAAGTCGATTCGCTTTTGATTTACGGTATGGCACTGCAAGATATTCGGTCTTCCTCCCGGGTCGACCACTCGCGAAGCGGAACACCGCGTCAACCGACCTCCTCCCGGCGGACCCGAGGCGAAGATCTCGCGTCCCGTGACGGATTGAAAAGATCGCGCGCGACCCTAGCTTCGACGGATCCTCGATCCCGGTGTGATCGGCGTAGGCTGAGGGGGATGATGGGCTGTGGCGGACTCGTCTGCGACCAGAACGATCGAAACTCGGGACAACGGAGATCGCGACGACGACGTTATCGGCAGCAACAGCAGCAGCAGCAGTAGCAGGAGGATGAGGAGGTGGTGGTGGTGGTGGTGGTGGTGGTGGTGGAGGAGAACTGGGCCAGGGAAATTGGAGCGGGCCGCGGGCACGTGTGTACGTGCACACGGACGCCGGCCGTTGAGACTGTGTGGCACGTGACGTAGACTCGCGTAACAGACCTGCCGACGGGGATGACGATTCTGAGGAACGATGACGCCGACTCTGCCGCGATAGATGTGTCGGAACCTCGGCCAAAGTGAAGGCTGCCCTGACGCGTCGGTGAATCGGTTATGTGTTTTCTTTTTCTTTTGTCTTAGCAAAGTCGTCCCAAAGTCTAGCGGAGGTTCGCGACAAACTTGAGTCTCGTTTCGCCGGCCACGTGGGACCTAGGGGCCCCCCGGGTCGCAGGCCTTGCCTTTCGCGCGCGGCTCGCTTGAGGGGAAGACTGCGCGACGCGCGACGTTCGGTCGATCTCGCGCGCGATCCAGAGATTGATCCTCGAGAAAACGTGGATCTCGTCCGAGGTGCGCGGAAGACGGTCTCTCGGTCGGCGTTGCGTGGAAGATGCCAGGCTTGCCGCTAGAAGCGGAAAAACTCGGAGGAAGAAGAACCCTCTCTCCGTCATATGACCTCTCCGCTTCTAGTCAAATCTAGCAGCTTCGATCGCAAGCCCCGGTGGCTCGAACCTGATGGACGCGCGCCGGCTCGATCCTCGAGCTCGATCGGGCTCGCTTGCTCTGCCTCATCCCGCAACCCCCATGCACACACACGCGCACACACACACACCACCCCGCGTGTCTCTCTCCACGTTGACGCGACGCGCTCCGAGCTCCGGCAACCCCACCACCCTACACATCCTCCCTTTTCCTTTAGTTTTTTATTTTCTGTTGTCATCGATTACTTATACTTCTGATCTATTCGCAAATCGACGGGGAACTTTCAACTCGTCGTTTTGTAAGTGACTGCTGCGCGAGAAGACACTGTTGTTTTTTTTATTCGCGCGCGACTGGATACAAGTGGCGTGCAAACTGCACCGATTCGCTTCTCCGATCGTTAAAGTCGAGCCTGTCTCCCTATCTCTCTCTCTATCTCTATCTCACTCACTCTCTCCTCTCGCCGCTCGAGGCTGTGACCCGCGTGTGCACGCTCGCGACACGGATTCCAGCGTTCGACGGCGCTTCTTCACCCTCGGTTGAAACCTGACTGAACAAAAGGAGAAAGAAAAAAAAATAGCAAAAAAGGAGCGAAAACTCGAAAGCGTCCGCTTTCTCACCCCTCTCTCACCTTTGCTTTTCCTTTCCACCAGTCGATCCTACGCGATCCTCTGTATATTCTATGTGATCCTGTCTCTCTCTCTCTCTCTCTCTCTTTCTGTGCCGCTCACACGCACACGCGCAGGCACACGCATACCCTGTTGTCTCGCTTCATCTCGTATAGAACATCTCATTCTGCGCTGTCCTTTTCTCATCCATCTTCCCCTTCCCCCACTCTCCCTCTCTTTCTCTTTCTTCGTTACTTTCTCTCTATCTCTCTCTCTCTCTCGTTCTCTCCCTCTCACACACCCTCTCTCTTTCTCTTTGATCTCGAGCTGCGAGAATCAGATGAAACTTATGCAGCGTAGTTTTGAATGAAAGATTATCTGGCATGATCTACATACGCGTGTACGCTCACGTCGACCGTGTCCGCGCGCTTGTTCTTCGCCTTGCGCCTCGTCCCGATTATCTCTCGGCTCGGTTTTAGCTCAAATACGCACGACGGCGTCCCCGTAATATCGTAAACGTAGATGCTAAAGAGAATACCTATAAATATAGTTTATATGTATATATATATAGAATATAATATAATATAATAATATAATATAATAATAATATAATAATATATATAATATAATATAATAATATAATAATATAATATATATGTTTATGTCATCACCGTACCTTTCACGCAACTTTCTCTCTCTCTCTTTCTTTCTTTCGTTTTCTCTCTCTCTCTCTCTCTCCCTCACTCTCTAATTTATACTTAACATAGAAAAAATATAGAATTTACTTTGCCTCGAACTTAAATACAATAAACCTCTTTTTCTTTCTCTCTCGAGCGTCAATTATAATACATATATATGTGTATATATATATATGTATATATAAATATAAGATTTTTTTTTTCCATTCGTATGTTTTGTGTCTGTGGATCGGGTTACGTGTAATTGTGTTTCGCGTGTCACTTTTAGGTGTACGAGTTCCTGGATGAATTATTCAGATTGCGTTCACGCGTGTGTTTGTCAATCGGTATTTGAGCTCGCGTGCTTGTCAAAATGGTTGCGTGTGTTCGTGTGTTTTCTGCGTCGACGGACGAGCACGGTAGCGCCTCGTTTATAATCCAACTTTCACGGGGACTCGTCTTTCGAAGGATGTCGCGCGGAGTACAGTTCTACGCAGGTTCGTGAACCATTAGCGGGAGGCGCTACCGTGCTCGGCCGTGTCCGCCGGAGATGTACGTATGTTCGAGATGAGTGATGCTTCAATATAGTAACAAATAATATATTATATATATATACTAATATACATTCGCGCGTATTTGTGACGCGTCTTATTCTTTGCTTAGCCCGCGTGCCCGCGCGCAATCGTGCGGGTGTGCACGCGCGTGCAATGGTACGTTTGGATGAACAGTCTGTGAGCGTGTTCCGTGTTCGTGCGTCTCTGAAGGTATGTGTCTCTCTGTGTGTCTGTGTGCGTGTGAGTGTGTGTACGTGACTGTTCGAATTGATCGACTGACTCGTTCAACGATTACGTGTTTTCGACGAGAAGGAAGATCGTCCAGTTCTTTCCCCGAACGATGAGAACGACGCGGGAAATGGGGATGCTGATTTTTATAGTGTCTGTTGTATGTACGCGCGTGTATCCTGCGAGTGAGTACGTATAATCGCATGTCGACCTGTGAGTGTGTACATGTGCAGTATTGTGGCGATAGAGGTGAGCTGGCTGCGGGTTACATGGTTCGAGGGCGGGGTGCGAAAACGTTCGAAAAGAAACACACACGGCAGACAAAGACGCCTAAAACGAAATTCGTCGTATAGGAAAAAAAAAATAAAAGTAGATCAATCGATAAAAAAAAAGGCGTTAAAAAATATAAGTCGAAGGGGGGGGGGGGGTGAGCCTGGCTGAGAAACTACCGAGACACCCGCTATACAGAGCTGCGGCTCGAACGATCGAAAAAATATCCTCTCTCTCTTTTTCCCATCATCCGTCAAACACTGGATGACGCGTACAATATATAATATATATATATATTTATATGTAATATGTATTAATAATACACCTCGACTTGTTCGGAGCTGCGACTTGAGCATATCTTCGTTTAAAAATGGCAACGATTGACAAGAAGTTTCGACGATTAAAAGAAAACGAAACAAATAAACAAGTAGATATAGAAGAAGAAGTAGAAGAAAAAGAAGAAGATGGTGGTGAAGAAGAAATAGAAGAAGAAATAGAAGAAGAAGAAGAAGAAGACGTAGAGGAAGATATGTAGAACAATGAAAGTATACAAAAAAAAATCAAACTCGAAATCCTAGGCAGCATAAATAAAAAAAATATATATATAATAAGAAAATTGGGGCCCGTGGGACCGTCGAACGTGGGGACGGTTCCGCGTTTCGGGGCCCGCTTAACGGCTACTAGTATAGTTTCGTTCCTCGGCTAATTTCTTTTCCTTGAAATCCTACGAAACAAACGGGTCAACGTGCTCGTTGCGCTCGAGGGTTGATAAAGGTCGATCGTTCAGCGTCCCGTCTCCTCGCGGAGCGGGACATCCCGTGAACGATAACGAGACGTTCTCGGCGAGAAAAACAAAATGGGAGAAATCGTGAAACGGAACACAGAAGAACATAGAGACACGTACCGGCCACCCTCCCGGCCGAGGTCGGGGACGAGGCTCGCGGTCTTCGGGGCGGGCCCCGAAGCCGCGCGGATCGTCCTGGTTGTGAACGCGTCCGCGAGGAAGGACGAGAAAGGGATCATCGTTCGAGACGAAACGAGAAAGAAAATAAAATACATCGTGTGTGGGTCGTCCTTACTCGAAGGCCGCGCGACGGCGACGCCGGGCGTCGTGTGGCCCGTGTCGAGAGGGTGCGGTACAGTGTACACGTATATAGGCGCCCGAGTACACATCTATCGTAATGTAATAATGCAATAGAATAGAATATGTATATATATATATATATGTA
Organism: Augochlora pura; assembly: GCF_028453695.1. Classification (NCBI taxonomy): domain Eukaryota; kingdom Metazoa; phylum Arthropoda; class Insecta; order Hymenoptera; family Halictidae; genus Augochlora; species Augochlora pura. Next base: position 4,818,227 of record NC_135773.1, on the reverse strand, counting down.
TATGTATATATACATATATATACGTAATGACAGTTTCGTTCAAAGAAAAGCTAAATAGACGGGTCGTCGATCCCTACGTGAAACATACATCGTTTTTTTTTTAGTCCTCCTTTGAAAGTGTGAGTTATTATTACTCGATTATTACTACGGTTCGAAGAATACACTTACGGGAGTGTGGTCGGCCGTGTCCGATTGGCGGAGATCGGTCGACGACTTCATTCTTTCGTTCTCTTGTTCACGTTCTTTTCAGCCGGTCCGAGAGGAGAGCCGGTTCACGCGTTCCCGCGATGCGCCGCCGTTAAAACATTTTGTTTCCCTTAACGCCCCCGTCGTCTCTCTTCGCCTCCCCTATCTTTTTTTTTCCGCTCGCTCTCTTTTTTTACGTCTCTCACTCTCCCCCTGTTTCTCTCTTTTTTTTTTGTGTGTGTCTGTTACTTCTTTTCATATATAATTCTTATAATAACTTCTTTTGCCCGGCGGCGTGTGCAGCTGTCCCCGACCACCCGACGTCCCGTCGACGAAACGCGCGAAAAATACAAAATCTAAATCTCCTCGATAAAATATCATCCCTCTTACTCGTCGTCAGACATCTCTCTGACACCATATATATTTATTTATTTATTTATGTTTATATTTATATATATAATATATATAATATATATATATATATTATTAATATTATTATTATTTCAATTGCTGTGTCGCTTATATAAAGGTAAGATAATACTCTAGTAGCGAGGGAGGCTGGGTGGACACGGGCACGCCGTTTTATTTTTTTTCCTTTTTCTTTAATAATACTATGATCTAAGGAGTTTTCGCGGCGGATCGAGGAACACGTGACCTCTTAATCACCTTCGTCTCTGTCCATACTCTTCTCTCGTATGTGTATCCGTGTATTTTAAACGCGTGTTCTCTCTCTCTCTCTCTCTCTCTCTCTTTCTGTGTTGTGTGTCTGTATGTACGTGTACGCGCGTGTCTGTTTATATATGCATATATACCGTATGGGTACGTGTGTGTGTGTGTGTGTGTGTTTTACGTGTGTGTCATATGAGAATGGCGTGGATCCACGCCTTGTGGTATATACGATGCGTTTCGTGTGAGTTGCGTCCGTGTTCATTTAATTATCTCGGTATGAGTCGTTCGCTACGCTTTCATGTGCAACATTGCTCGCAGGTCTCGGAAGTCCTCGTGTCGGTGCATCGTTCGTTGGACGACCCGCTTCCGAACGTGTGTTGTTTTTAGATCTCCCGTCAAGCCAAACGACGAGAGATTAACTGCTCGAAATTTCCGACAACTTTCTGTTCGATCTCTTAACAGAAACGCGAATGAAAAACCAGAAGAAAGTAAACGCACGGAAGAATCGCCAGCGACGGATGCACGACCTTCCAATTAGTCGCACTTTACCATTCGTTTGATTATCGCCTAACACGCCCCGCGACCACGTGGCCCAACCGCATCCCATGGCTCTCTCTCTCTCCGCGAGGTTTTGTCTTTTTTTGTCTTTTCTACTATATATTGTACGAAAGCGTTGTCGCGTAAATTCTCTGCGATTCGTAATGTTTATTTCGTTACGAGAAGGAAGAACATGGTGCCGCGGATAATTCTCGTTCGCGCGGCGCGCTCGGTAACGTCTCGTCCCATTTTCGGAACCGAGGCGATCAGCTGTTCGCGCGCCGCCATCTTGGATGCGTTCGGTCACGTGGCCGCGGTGACCTCGTGGAGCGTAACGATCGAGGGGAGCGAACGAACTTGCCGGCTCCTCCGGCCGCGAGCACCGAACTCTGCGAGTTTCATTGATCGTTTCAGCGCGATAAATGGAACGTGTGTCACGATAAATAGGTACGTTTTGTTGTTCATTTTCTTTTTGTTTCTAAATAAAAATATAGAGCTCGTAAAAATTCTTTCTCAGTGTTCCTAAGCACCATTGATATATATTTATATATATTTATAGTGTTTCGTAATGTCGTAATGGATTACTCTGGCTAACGAAAGTCGCAGGCGTCGCGTGCTCGCGGTGTGTAGGGTTGTTCGTCAACGCGATGGACCGCGAGAGAAGGGCGCGTACGTTGAAGAACGGTGAAAAAAGTTACGTGAATCTTCGGATTGTCAATTGTATAAAACTAACGTCCTCCGCTAAACAAATGCCGTCGACGAGAGAGGCTTCGGCGACGTTTTACGAATTCGTGCGCGTTCCACTTCTTTCCGGGCTGCCTTCGACTCGAAAAAGGAACATCTCTAAAAACATACGAAAATATACGCTGAATGCAACCGGCGAATGGAATGTTATGAAACAATGTTGCAATCAATAGAACGCTGGTTGAACGGTCATTCAATTGCGGAACGCTAACACGACGGCGCGATCGTGGGCGTTTCTCTTTCTCTCTCTCTCTCTCTCTCTCTCTCTCTCTCTCTCTCTCTCTCTCTCTCTCTCTCTCTCGATGGATGATGAACAGTCTCGCGCTACCGCGTGTGTCCCCATCGACCGAACCGTCGTGTCAAATTTTTTCGCGACAGTTCGACGGCAACCGTGAACGACAAAGCCGAACGCTTATCCTTCTCTCGTGGTCCGATCGATTGTTATCGTTGACGATCGTTAACGCACTGTTACGCATCCGATGTTTCGATCCGGTTCGCTCTCGATCACGAAAGCGCGTGCGAAACGCTATCTCCGAGCCGGTTTCGGATGATCGAGGGACCTGCGAGCTCGGTATGTCTCTCTCTACGGCATGGGAGGGAGGGGCGGCGAAAAATATAAAAAACGATGACAATGAATGAGCGAGTATGTTTTCCTCCCTCTCGTTCTATATATCTCGTAGAACTTAAAAGCTGACTTCGTTGTATCCGGTCGGCGGGAACGACGCGACGAGGACCATCGGGGCATTCCCGGCGCGTAGAAGAGGTTTTCATATTACTTGTTCATCGTCATTTCTTTTCTTTTCATTATTTGTTTTTTTTTTTTTTTGTTATTGGCAGCAGTGGAATTGAGACATTGTGCGCGTCCGGTCCCCCGAACTTGGCCGCGGGTTAAATACGGTCGCCGCGGTCGTAACGGTACGGGGGCTCGAGCCTATATACGGAAAATTCGGGGTGGGCGTTCTTCAGCGCCGTCGTTCCTGGATGAGCCGGCAAAGTCAAAGTAGCGGGTATATCAACGGTGTGAATTGGTATTAGCCGCTGTGTACCAGGTGCCGCGCGACGCAAAAAGAGCCTGCAGAGATCTGTCGATCCGGCTCGCGACGCTTAAGAGAAGATGCGGAGCGCCTGCAAGACCGGCCTGGAGCAGACGGGGCAGCTGGGATCGGAGCTCTCGCAGACCCGGTTACCGCAGTCCAGGCAGAAGTGATTGTGCCCGCATGGTACGAGAGCCGCGGTGACCTCCTTGTCGCCGCACACCACGCATTCCCGTCGACCGCCGCCCAACAGCGAATCCGTGGGTGAGACTGGACTCGCCGACGCCGGCCGCGACGGCCTCGAGGGTAGCGCGACGCCGGGGAACGACCAGATCGAGGAGGCGGACGCTGCCTGTGACTCGAACGACGGCGACTCCCCCAGGCCCTCGTCCCTCTCCATTCCGGCGCCCCAAATCGCCACCAGCTCGTTCAGTCCAGGTGCACCGGAACTACTGGACGAGCTGCTGCAACTGCCGCTGCTCGAGAACGCTCCGCTGGATCCGTTCGAGCCGTTCGAGCCTGGTGGATCCAGGCAGCCGAGGATCGAGCCCAGGCCGCTGCGGCACAGCGCGCTCAACAGCTCCGAGTCGTCCAGGCTTGGTCCTGTGCCGGTCCTCAGCGCGATATGTGCCTCGATCTCGCGTCTCGCCGCCTCGACGCTCTCCGGTAGACCCGTCACCTCGAACACCGGCTCCTTGTCGCGACTCGGCGTCACTATGTAGGTGTGCGTCTGATGCTGGATTCTCTTGATGGTCGCGCCCTTCGGCCCTACCACCAGACCGACCACTCTGTACGGGACTCGTACCTGAATAGTCACGTGGCCGGGAACCGACGCCGGCGGTCCAGGAGGCGCGCCGAGCAGCGCGCCCAACGAGCTCTTGCGCGACGCGCGGATCTGAGAGAAGTGCTCCGCGGCTGAGAGGATCTCGCGCTTCGCTCGGGCCACGTCCTCCTTGCGACCGGTCACCACGAACACCGGCTCCTCGCCGCGCACCGGCGTCTTGATGTACGTGTTCGTCTTCGCTCGCAGGGCCTTGATTTTGCAACCTGGAATCAACAAAACATCGCAGATCAGTCATCACGATTCTCCATATACCGCAGAAAGTTTTACGCGTGAAACAGGTCGACGCTCAAACGGCGGACCTTTTTCAAAAATATATAACAGAGTGCGCCGTAGATTTAGATATCAATATTTGCTAGATAGTCGAGTAACAATATTTATACTCGGGATAAGCCACTTCGCCATAACTTTAATGCAATACCGCGCCATCGCGTTTCCCTATTAAGTATTCTAAAGATGCGAACGCATCGGTCAATGCACCGCTTTATTCCTGAAAGACCTATCGAACTTGGCGCTGTTTATTTCAACGATTAAATATCGACGACACGGGAAGAAATTTCCGGCGAGTGAAAAGACTGCTTACACATTCACACGTAATAGGTTACTCCATCGCCAGTCAGGCTCGTCAAACTACGACAAGGGGTTAACTTTCATAGCTGGAGGAGCGTTGGCGTGCCACCTGGCATTGTTCGGCATGAAACGAAAGGATATTCGCCGGCGACCACTTCTGCTATCTATCAAACAGTTGTTTCTTCCTTAACTGCCTCAAAGTACCGTCCCCCTAGCAGCATTTGTGCAATTAAGTCCTCCGGCTTTTTCCTCGAAGAAAATATGTTACCGTGGCGCGGGGCCAACGCGACCGGACATATTACACAACCTAATAAAACCGACCCGGCTGCGTTACGTGTTACGGTTAGAAGTTAACTCATCGGATTACCAAGTAATTAATTGAATCCGATCGCAGCAAACTAATCGCGAACTGGTAATTGATAGCGGGCGCGGGGATCATGTCCGTGGCTCCCACCGAAACCAGCTCCGCGCGCGGAAAAGGATAACGAAATCTATGCTCGGGCGACCATCGGCGGAAACACGGCGAAACAAAGTTTCTCGCGCGTACAATCGCCACCCAAATGATGCCTATTTAAACTCGGCGCAGCACCACAGACAACTCCGGTCTTTCTCATGACGCAATTGTCTGTGTACGCGAGGAACAACAGACAGCGCGTAGCGAATCCGCGCACGCTGCGAAAAAGGAGAAGGTGGAAGCGGTAGAACGCGCTGCGGAGAAGGTAGATGGAAGGCGGAGGAGGGACGGAGAGAGACCGTGCCGATGGGAAACAGAGAGAAAGAGAGAGAGCAGGGTGCAGGAAACTGGAAGGAAGGAGGTCCCGACCCGGTCTGGTCCACGGTCTCGCAGACTCTCTGGCCTTGAGCCGGCGCAATGCTAGCAATGCAGGTGAACCACTCCTCTCCCTTTCCTTCTTTCTCCTATCGGCTCCTTCGTTCCTCCTCTCTCTCCCTCCCGCCCGCCCGCCCGTCTCCTGTCTCGCTCGTTCTCCCTCGGTTCGGTCGCGCTCGCGACGTCCACCTTTCTCCTACCCGCGTATCCTTCGCGGCTTCATCCTTCTTCTCCCTTTCTCTCTTTCTCCAAGCTCCCTTTCATTCACTTTACTCTCTCCTTCGCACGGTGAACTTCCAACGAACGCGACACGCCGCCGGCTGTTGCCTATCTCTCTCTCTTTCATTCTCTCTCTCTCTCTATATCTGGCTCTGTCTCTCTCTCTCCGCGCATCGCATGCCATTGCCTTTCCGTTGCGCTTCGCGGCCGATCCGCGCGTTTTCTACGTTCATTAGCGACTTTTTAATCGGTTCTATCGGCGGAACCTATCGGCCGTAAATCAACCGCAACTCGGATTCGGGGATCGCCGGAGATAAGTCCGCTTTGAGGGGAAAACATCGGCGGATATTGATGGGAATTAATCGCCGGTGGCCTCTTACTTTGTGACCGGAACGGGATCGCGCAGAGAACCACGGGTCCCCGCCGGAGGAGAATCGCCGCGGATCTTTCGAGAGTTTTCGTAACGAGGGGAGAATAAACATAAGCTCTAATTCCTGAAGGACGACGCGATTCCTCGATCGATCTGGCCAATGCTTTTATTAGAACCTTGCTCGTCTGTTACGAGCCACCGTTTCCTACGAACCGACGATGAAATTGCAGTCTTTGTAACACGGTTTCTTGAATAGGGCGCCGATCATGCAGGACTCCGTGCCAGATTCGACACGATTCTGATCCAGATTGACTTTCGTCACGTTAAAAATGCAACGAAACTTTAGTTTCGGGGAGTGCTAAATCGAGATCAAGATGAGATTATTTTATATGTATCATGTTGTTCGAGAAGGTGATTTCAAATCTTTTAGACGATGGAACAAACTTTCCGGATAATTAATACAAAGTTTCTTTGGAAACAATTTGCTGTTACTCTTAAGCTCTTTAGATTTTAATTTTGTCCTTTTATGGAACAGTTGTAGTAGTTGCAATGTAACCTTACTTTAATGTGACTTCAGTAAATTTACTATAATGAGGAACAATCTCCGTATGATCCTGCGTACGTACATGTACCCAAAATGGCGCGCGATTCGTTCGCAGACGGAATTAAAAAAGCAAACGGTCCAGAGCGAGCACAAAGACGGTACCAAACGGAACGCTGACGAGCCCGCGACCTCGCCGGAATAATTAGCGTTGAACAATACCGTGCGAAAATGTTCCACGAAGTTGCATCGATCGTTGCGTACGGAAAGAGGGACCCGGTGCGGTAAGGACGCGAGACGCCGCACGCAACCGACCGGGCACGGCCGATCCGCGGCGCTTTTGCCGCATTCCGGCGACGGGAGAGGAGTCGCGATGGGTTCCTTTCGTGAGACACGAAGTTATTGCGCGACGCCGCGACAATGTCACGGGCGTCCATGGTTCTTCAGGGACGGCGCGGCGCAATCTTGACATCGATACGGCCTTTGCCGCACGGACGGACAGCGGACGCCACGCCGCGCGAGGAGATGCTCCTCTCTCTCTCTCTCTGTTCGCGAGTCCAGAGGCGCTTGCTCGCGCCGAGGAAAAGGGACAACACGCGGCACGCACCACTCGCCGAGGTCGTCTCGGGGGCGCGAGCATAATTACGCCCGCAACGTGCTTCTTTTCCCCGTCGGGATTTCAATGGATTCCGGGAATTCTGCGCGCGAAGAAGCGCCGCGTAGGCGTGACACTATTACGCGCCGCGAGACGCGTGAAACGCACCGTCACGGAATTACGCACCTGCATACCCGATAACGATCCTCTGAACTACATTTTTGCCTCGGCTATACACGCACGCTATATCTGGGCATCGTTTCCTTTTTTTTTTCTTTTTTTTTTTTATTTCGGCGCACATAGTTGCAGAATATTCAAGGAACTCGTTGAAACGAGCATCTTCCTTTTCAGCTGCGGCGATGAACGCGAGTGGAGATTTTTGTAATTCGTATGTAATAATTAAACTGCGGATCCGTGTAGATTAAAAATTGTCTGCCTCCGTTGCAAGAAATAGGGGGCAGCGAGGTACAATCTCTTATTTCAATCATTTTAGAACGTTGAAGATAATGTAAGAGAGGTCTAAAAGTCTTTTAATGTTTTCACTGATTTGTTTCAGCTGAGATATTTTTATTATGAACGCAGCAAATCCGCGGGCTGATGATAATTGAACTGTGGATCTTTATGCGAGATGAAAAATTATTTACACCAATTGAAAGAAATATATATCTCTCCTTCTTAACTTTGATAAGATTGCCGCCTCGTTCTATTAGAACGAAGACATACTAATCAACGTAGCGTTGCATATTTTGTTACAAATGCACAAAATTCTAGGAAGAATTTATTAACCCTTACAGGACGAACGTAGATCAGAAATGGTACAGTTCCATCCTCCAAAAATTAAAAACCACATTACTCGTTACTTTTCTTACAACAAAATCGAACAAAGTCTAAAAATACTAAAAGAAAATTCAAACTCGACTATCAGAACCTCAAAGTCTAATTTGCCATAAAGGTGCATTTCGATGGGGTCATAAAAGCATCGCAATGCTACGTGCTTTTCAAAAGGTTTTCGTACTCGGACGATAGGAAAACGCATGGTGGAAAAACAACGCGAACGGGGTAACGTTGTCGCAAGAATGATTTCGTAATGAGGCGGGACGCGATCAGCGCAGAGCGCGTCCTCGAACGCAGAAGGGTAAATCCTGTCTCGGTCCCATCGATCATGCTTTATTTTCGGAACCCATTGTACACAACCTTCTCTCTCTCTCCCCCTCTCTCTCTCTCTCTCTCTCTCTTCTCTCGTTTCTTCCTTGGAGCCGGTTTACCTTCGGCGATTATATTCATTCAGCGGTTACATACCTCTCTCGCGCCTCCCTCTTTAACTTTCCTCGACCCTGAATGCAACGCTTCGGCGCAGCAATTGATGCATCGGGGATTCCACCTTGGGATTCTCGGCGAAACGTGAAAAACCGCCGGCACTACGATAAGCCGGTGAAACGCGGACCGCGGGATCTTTGTCGATTTCGAGGGGAAGTCGAATTGAAATCGAAAACTAAATCGAGTGGTTGAATTCCTTTCCGTGGCTATTGAGAGAGCTCCGGTTTCGAATTTCAGGAGGTTCTTTTGTAGAAACTCATCTGCTTTTTGGTGCAGCCATTCGGAAATATAATGTGCTATTAGCTATTAGTTTAGTCAGTAATAATATTATTTTAGTTCTTTAACTATTATTCTAGTTAATATCTTCTTCTAGGTATTGTAAGATAATTGATAAATGCGTGTAATAAAACGTATCTTGTTGAGGGTGTGACTGTCGATTTAGTATGACTAGTTCGAACTTTGATTTAACAGTACATCCATATTGTTCTATAAACTATATCAAAGAATTTCTTATTAAGAATAATTACAGAAATATTAAGTCTATTTCTTCGTATCTTAAATGTATATTGAATAAAATCGTTTTAATTTTATTTTGCAATAACCCCTCGCATAGAGTCGCGTTAAACGAGATCGTCTACGGGCGCGCGTTTCTTTGAAGATAAATGGCAAGGCAAAAGGGGGATTGAAGAAAAGATCCGAAACCAGTAATTTTGACGGGTTCTGGCAGTCCCAGCGTTGAGTAATCACAAGAAAAACGTGCACAAAAGACATTGCGAAGTTGCAGGAGGTTTATGGGACCGTGGAAGCGTTCGCAAGACGTTTTGTTGTCCGAGGCCAGGCGGTTCGCATCGAGGTCAACGTTTGAAGGGATGCGAAATCGCGCGAGAGCGATCGTTTTACTTTCAACGTCCCTAAATTCGCACGCATTACCGGGGCAATTGAAGCAATTACGCGGCGACCGGAGCACAACCAATTAACGGCACCCGATAGGAGAGGACCGGTCTCTCTCTCTCCCTCTCTCTCTCTCCCGGGCATCGTTTGCCCCGTCCACGTTTTTCCTCCGTGGGTCCAGCCGCGCGGTAATTCAATTTATCGGGATTCCATCGTAAACACTGTTTTCCGTTGTTTCCGCGGACTCGGCTCGCTATATACCGGGACTAGCCTTACCCCCTAATTTTTATTCCCATCGATTTCTACGTCTTTCGTTCGTGTTCACCGGCTCACCCGAGGCATCCCGGGGCCCCGGTGGTATCCTTGGGCAAATTTATGCTTCTTCAGATTACGGATAATAATGGTTGCCCTTCTGCCGTGGCGAGCACTCGTCTTAACAATTTGCCAGCTAGAATTACGACTGATTTCACCTCGCGGCGGTTTTATACGTCTGCGCGTACAGTCATTGACACCCGATATCGCTCCATTCTCGCGGTCCCTGGAAAACTTTTCGCGAAAATTCGTCCCTGCGCGACGACCTTCGACTTGCGCGTGATTTACCCAAGTTCCCAGGATTCTTTTATTCATGATACGATTCAGACTTCGTCCAGTATATGAGATTACATTGTCGTAGCTGACAGAGCAGAATAAATTAAGGATAAAGAAAGAATAGGAACGCTGTTTTTACGCATCTTGTAAGCTTGCTACGCGAATTGAATGCTGTTCTAATTTTCTGAAACGATCATGCTCAACGCGAGAACTCGCCGAACCGGTCACAATGACCGGTTTCAGGGTTTTTGTTCTAAAGCTGCTGAAATTCTAGACTCTTTTCTGCTGGATAATTGAATCAATTTTTTTAAACCGAGCGTGCGTTGTAACTAAAATGACGGAAAGTCTAAATTCCTTTTTATTGTTATACAGTTAGGTCTAAAATTAAGGTTAAACTGTAATAATATCTTTGAAGTATACAGTTCTTTATCATTAAGGATAACATTAAATCAGATAAGATGATAGATACTTTTATAATTAAATTATTTTACGGTGAAATTAGAACAATGTTGCTGTCCAGATTTGTACCGGTTTAGTTACAAACTGCTACTTTGTTTGGGATTTTTCGTCTTCTGGTGAGTGAGGAGACGCAAACGGGGGCAAAGTACAGTGATCGCGGTGGTCGAATTTGATGTGGGTCGCAGCCTTGCCCAATTCTGGAGCGCTGTATGGAAACTGCGTGGAATTGGCGAGCGGTCCGGATTTCAAGTGTGCGGTGATAGCGCACGTCGAATCCTTGAAGCAGAATTTACGACGACGTTCAAGGGTATGAGACGCGAGTCGCGTTCCAAAATATTTTTCTTATGTTTCTTGCCGCGGCGGACAGGATTTGCTTATTGGTATCGACGAAGCCGGAACGCTCCATTTTCCGGCGATCTGGGACATCGGAGTTGGGCGAGCCAGCTCCTCTAGCTATAGTTCGCCATTGAAAAATCCAACGGTCAAAGCGAAAAAGACCCCGGACAACAACAAGGAGGTTCTCGCCGCGTTCGTTCGGGCAACACATTTGCAAATGCAGAGCCGCTTTAAACCTCGCATCCGAACTTCTGTAATTCTCCAACGGCGAGGCCACCACATGCCGGCCGTCCGGGGAAACCCAGCGTCGCTAAAACTATTTCAACTCCTGTTATCCATGAACAGTTAGACAAACTATCTTGACCGAATAGTTCGCGCAAAAACAGTTTTACTGTACTCCGCGGACCAACTTCTCGAGAGAGTTCCTCGCTTGGCCTGTGGACCCCAGAAGAATGGCGCGACGCCCCGGCAACGCTGGTTTCGATCACCGAAAGAAAACTTTCTTACGGGAGAAGCCGCGCGCGCGTGAAATTTACGGCGGCTTCGTCGGGAAGAAGTTTGGAAAGTGGTTCGATGTCTCTCGCCTAAATCTTATCTTAATAGAAATCGCTGGAACCGTTGAGGACGTATTCAATTTTGTGGACCGACTCTCCGATGTCCTCGGAGATTCGTCACGAGATAACGATCTCGATATCGATCGCGGTCGCGGACCGAGAGAAACGTGCGCGGACGTCCGCCTGGTCGAATCACAGTTCTTTTTTTCTTCCTGGCAAGTTGCAGCCTCGGTATCAGCCGAGTTTCCGTTCTGAAAATTTGCCTAGGGCAAACCGCGTCGGCTCGGTTGGCTAAATAACTCTGGGAGGTAGGCAGGTGGACGAGGATCGGTATACGCACTCGGATAGGAATGGCTGTTGCAGGTATGGTGCCGCGAGGGAAGGAAAGAAAGAAGAAAGCGAAGGAAGACGCACAAGTTGTTGAGGAAGAAGAAGAAGAAGAAGAAGGAAGAGGAGAAGAAGGAGAAGGAGCATGAGGAGAAGAAGACGACGACGACGACGAAGAAGAAGAAGAAGAAGGTTGCTGCTCGTGGTTGAAGAAAGTGGCTGCTAACGTGATCATGGTGGTAGAGGCGGTGGTGGTGGTTGGTGATGGTGGTGGTTCGGATGGAGGAAGAGGAGGTGGGGCGTGGGTCGCAGACAGTTGAAGGGCCGCGGCCAAGGTGAGGTGAGACGGAGAAGAAGAGCAGGAGAGCGAAAGAGAGACGGAGAAGAAGAGGCCCCGTTGGAGAGAACGTGAGGCGCCTCTGTGCCTTTGTCTGCTTCTATCGAAGGGACCAGAAGAATGAAAGAGAGGATCGACTCGTTCCCGGTCGATCCTTCGTCCTTTCTTCGTCGTAGGAACGCTCTTCTTGCTCTTGTTCTTCCTCTCGCACGCACCGCGAAATCGCCGAGGACGAAAAGAGACTGCTAGGTGTGCTCTCGATCGAAATGAATCGCGATCTGGCCGGCTTCGATCCGATTTTAGATCCTTTGCCGGAGAGCGATTCGATTCGGATCATTCGAAGATTTCTAATGAAACGAACAGGATCGGGTTCGAATACCGAGACGATTCGGGTGTTCCCTGAAATTTGAAGCGACGGTGTTGCAAGGATTCCAGTTAATCTCGCCGGGCTAGCCGGTGGCAAACTTCGCCAATCCCACGAAATGGTGATCTCCTTGGGAACATCGGATTCGACCGCCATGTAAAAGGAGCGAGACGATAAGCAGTGTTTTCGAGGAGACCGCTCGAGCGTGTCTAAGAAGAGTATAATGACGTGTTTCGCGTCCACGTTACTAAACCGAGCTCATTATTCCATCGATTTCTTTCTTATTTGTCCGAGGTGCCACTCACGTAACCGATTCACGTGGACCCACGTGGTCAGTCCAACAGCGAAGTACAATAAGGAGCAAAGGCCTCGGCGCGATCGTGGCAGTTTGGACCTTCTATTCCCACGATACGTCACTCTGTCTCGAGTGACGCCACTGAAATCCGCAGCAGCAGCAGCAGCCGTTAGTAGTAGTAGTAGCAGCAGCAGCAGCAGCAGCTCCCCAAAGGCCGCAGGATCAATAGTTACACGCCTCTATAGACGGCAGCTGCATTATACACGCGCCTCAGAAACTAGCGGTCATAGTGCACCACGCGAGCAAACATACTCGCATGCACACACAGTAGACCGCGTTATCGACAGATTCGCAATATCTACGCTGAAGTTGCCAAGCTCGTTACCCTGAAACGACAATGATTCCGGGAACCATTATCAGCGATCGAGCGCGTCTACCGGCCGATAGATATCGAAACTGCGATCCGGTCTCTCTCTATAGGATATCTTCCTCCCGGCCGATCGAACGCTGCTGGAAGCAAAAGGGACGCGGGGGGTGGGGGCCATCGGCGCCGAGAGACCTTTCCAGAAAAGGATATTTTCCTTTCCGGCAGGAAACACTAAAAATCTTGCAGCTACTGTACTTCTTGGAAGCACGCGAGAGCTCTAACATTTCCGAGAGGGAGGAGAGAAAAAAAAAATCGGCCGAGAGGGACAGGAACTCCGAGGGCCATCTGCTCGCCTTTGCTTTAATTACAGCCACCAAATGCCTCGGCCGAGAGAGCCACTCGTCTCTCTTTCCTCGGCGACGACCGTGGGCGGTATCGACAGCGCCGACCCGAAAAGGACAGCGAAGAAACGGAATCGTTCGTTTACCTCTCGTTCCACTGATTTAAACGCGACCCGCCGCCGCCGCCGCCGACCGTCGCCGGACAAAGGGGCCGAGAGGCTTTTGAAACACGATATTTTTGGCGTCTACACGGCTCGACAAAAAAAAATCACCATTAAAATTAATCGGCAATTAATACTCGGCCCCGTTCAAAACCAGATCGACTTTCGTGGACCAACGATATTTGCAAAATTTAATGACTGTGCAATTTAGTTACAAATTGTTACAATTTTTCACTTTACAGAGGCTATCAAAGGTACCTAACATTTTTCTTATTTTCTGTTCTTCCATATGCGACTATAATTTCTGCTATCACTATGACCCTTGTATTTTATTTCCATATATTTATATTTTATTCTCCTTGTTCCTTTTATATTCTTCACATCTTTTTCTAATTATGCTTATATGATTTACTTTTATGTCACTTGTTCTAGCATTATTCAGTGTATGTATACGTAAATAAATTATTATTATTATTATACTTTCTGAATAAATTTGAGATTACATCTATCTGGTGCAATAACTAGGTCTGTTAGTTAATTTACAGCAAAATCGTTTTTGCACGCAAGAAAATGACGAAATAAATCGGGACCAGTGATTTTGACCTGTCCAATAGGTCCAGGGTTAAACGATCCAACTCGAAAAGCCACTGGGTGGCACTGGTGACCCCCTCGACAATTACAGGAAACTAATGAAACGAGTGCGTTTCGCGCGGCAGGCCGGGCTCGAATTTTCCAGATCGCTGGCAGGCCGAAAACTGAAACAATGTCGGGTCGGGCAGGGTCGGTCGCGGTGAATCACGGGTAAGTTTATTTAGGACTCGGTGGGCCCTTAAGTAGCGGTACCCTTTGGCGTCCCTGGACATTCGTGCGTCTGCATGTCCGCTCGTGGGGCACGAGCCGCGCGGATATCACGAGTTTCTCAGGCAGGTCAGTGAAACTGCGCCGTCAAGTTGAAGGCCAACACCCCCACAATGCAACGGCCGAGTACAACCGCTCGCCCCACCACTGCCTGATCCACAACCACTTCATCCTCTCCTCCCCTGCCGCGCCTTGCCATCCGTGCCGCCACGGTTACCCTCTCTCTCTCTCTCTCTCTCTCTCTCTCTCTATCTCTTTCTATCTCTCTTTTATTCTCTCTCTCTCTCTCTCTCATACACTCTTCCCCTTATCCCTCTCCGACAACCGCGTGCAAGTCGCCCGAACATCCGAGGAAACTCCAATAACGCCGATAAAGTCGCAAACTCTTCTACGATTTCGCGAAAACCCACTTTTCTCCTATCCACGACTATTTCATCCGCGCGTATTTTCCAACAATCATCGATCTCGATTATACTCGACGAGTATCCTCAAGGATAGAGCATTTAAGAAAGTATATGCGCAATCGCCTAAAATTTACAATGCCTTTTGCAAAGCAGGAAATTTTAGGGAAAGTCCGCACACTGGGTCATCGAGATTGATTCATCGTTAACCTCGAGGCTCGAGTTGGCGTCATCAAATTCCCCGTATTCGGTACCTTTGCGGAAGAGTTACAAAATCTTAGAACAGAGAGGAACGAAACTCTAATAGTCGGAGAACCGACGAACTTTTAAAACCGACGAAAGTTGAAACTTTCGAGCTACCTTTGTATTACTTTGGGTTCGCTATAGTCTGTTCGGAGGAAGATACTTTGCGACGCTGGGAAAGAAAAGATAAATGGAAATAATGTCGGTCCGATAATGTTGGTACTGGTTAACATTGTCAAGGGATTAGAATATGACGGTCGCGCCAGTCAATTTTCCAGCAACGCACAGTGTCTGAAATCCGTCTGTAGTTTTGTATGCATAATAGCTGTCCACCCGACTCATGTTACTGCAGGCTTGTACAAATCGGGAGCGATGTGGACAGCTATTATGACTACGAGCCTATTTCTGGTATCTTAAGGACAAGTCATAATTATTTAAAGTATATAGTCTATATTTGTTTAGCGATCAACTAGATTTCTTTAGCAGTCCCTATACTTCCTCTAGATTTTTTGCCGCTAATGCTATTCATCGTTAATTTTCATCCCCGCGCAGGTAACATAATCCCTTATTTTTCTCCTTTCGGTCCTGTGATTAAGTTTCCAGTTTTACGTTGTCGTGTTTCGCGTAAGAAATGGTTACCATCCCGTGGATCGATGAAGTAATTATTATCATAATTACGATCATTGTCGATGGAAAATCGTTCGTAGACGACGCAACCGAGCGAACGGAAAAACTCAGTCGCAAAATATAATGGGGTTTATCGCGATCTACGTGCATCCGACGCATCTAGCCATGGTGACATCCAGCAGTTTCCAGGAAAAGCTGGCGCCCATTGGTGGCTCGCCGGGCCAATGGTACGTGTCCTTTGAGTGCTGGCGAGAGCCGTAGCTCGTGCCGGCGCGGCAGTTTGGTCGCGGGCGAGTGGTCACTTCTGCGCCGACCACCGTGCCGCGCGGATCTATTGCGCAGGTGTGGTTCTCGCGCGATCCTCTATCGTCCACCTTTCCCCTCGATCTTTCTCCGCGGGCGCTATCTCCCTCCCGGCTTCTCTTTGTCTCCCTCCTCCCTGACGCTTCTCGAAGGCCAGAAATTCCAGCCTCTTCTCGAAATAGATCGATGACACTCGGCCGAACAATCCCGCGTGTGTGCACGCATCGCGTGCGACCGGGCACATCTATAGTTGCGCCCGTCTACAGGACGATTCAGGGATTCGTCGCTCAGGTGAAAAACACTCGACGAAATCGCACCTGCGAGCACGATGGCCCGCGAGATTCGGTTCGCTTCGGGAACGAGAGAGAAGTGCCCCCGTCGATCCGCCGACGCGGTAGCTAATTCGGAAGCGGCTGCGGAAAGTAGATCCTGGTAACAACAGGAACCGCTGAACGGACATTGTTCAACATCCCTGACAAACAATGACTCGTATATTTCAGCGGAGCAACGTAGCCGACACGCGGCAATACAAATCACACAATGGAATCTCTGTGCTAACAACGGACCTGATTCTAGCTAGACCGCGAATTAATTGTTACAAATTGCCATGTTATTAAAGCGCAGACAGCACGCCTAGCAATCGCTAATGCAGGATATTTGCTCACTTCCCATCAAACAAATTGCTGACGAACCTATACGGATAGAATCCCCACCTCCCATTAGTCTCGCCACTAGCTGGTCTCCAAACCAGGAGCCTGAAAACCGGAGAGGAGGCTCTCCGTACAAGCTATCCTGAATCGAACGATAGCACAATGCAAACGAATCGACCGGCCCCAAGATCGATCATTTTCCTCGTCGCCGGCTAATTCAATCTTTCCCGAGGATTTCCAACGAAACCGTGGTACCTCGTGGAGAGCCAAGGAGCTGCCGGGGTCACTGCATCCCGGTAACGAGACGATTCATCGGGCCGCATTGTTCAAATAACATTTATGAATCAGCCTGTATATATACACGCAGCGGCGTCTGACTTGCGGCTCTCTCGGGGCCGATGTCTCTGAAATAACCAAGCGAGGCTCACTCGCCGGACAGGGGAATAAGGTGCAATGCACGCACCCGTTCACCGCGGCCTCCTCTTCTCTCCTTCTCCGGTCCGCGTTCCCTGTCTCGCTCCGTTTCTCCGCTCTCTGCCTCCCCGGTCTTTTCTCCCTTTCCCTCGCTGCTCGCGCGCTCTGCAACCGTAGTTGCATCCGACAGTGTCTCGAATGGCAGTGGGGGTCACACTATATTAAGATTGAACTCCACTGACACGGCCGCCCAACTGCGTTCATTCTCCTCCTACTCTTACTCTCTCTCTCTCCCTCTCTCTCTCTTTTCCCTCTTTCTCCTGTCTCTCGCTCTCCTTCTCTTTCTCTCTTGTCTCTATTTCTCCAAGTCTCACGCACACACCTTCCTCTTTTCTTCCTCAATGCCACTTTCTCTCTCTCTCCCTCTCTCTTCCTCTCTTTCCTTCTTTCTCTCTTTCCCTCCTCCCTTTCTATGCGAGCGACCATCTCCGTCCGCGCGATACGTCGCTATCCGGCCAGATACGTTTCGTTCGCATAGAGAAGGCTCTCGCCTCGAAAATCAGATTACGAAAGCTCGCTGCGTTTCGCCACGGGAACCGGCATTCCCCCGTGCGCGTTACGTGTCGTCGGAAAGGGCGCGGAGGAAATGGCCACCGGCTCGGTCACGCTGCAACGAGGGACGACGCGCGCGGATTCTCTCCGCTCCGCAACGATTCTTCGTACAGCGCCGAGGGACGGTCGCGGATGCGCACGAGTGCCCCCGCAAAGACGATATGGAAACCGCGCGTTCCAGTAAAACCACTCGGGGGAACCGTGACGTCCACCCGCCCGCTCGCCTTTGCCCGTCATCTCTCTCGCGCCCGGCGCAACTGGGAATCCAGGTGCCATTGGTTTCTCAACCTTCGACGCGGCCGGCGAGCTCGCACGAAATCGTGGACGACGGCCGGACGATGCCCGCTCGCACTTGGAAATTCTATACGGCGGATCTTGTACGTTAGCGGAGCGTGGTTTTATGTTGAAAGAAAATTTTGATATGCATATAATTTTAAACAATTTTAATATTATATAATTTTAAATAATTTTAATATTATATAATTTTATATAATTTTAATATTATATAATTTTATATAATTTTAAAACTTTATCGACCGGACATTCGACTGTTAACATTTATGGCATTGCAGAATAATTGAATCTATTTATTGTATTCATTGCGAAAGGTATGTAATATTTGAAAGCTGATATAAAAATATGAGAACTTATAGTAGTGCCTTGTCTTCAATAATAGGTAACAAATTATTGGTTGCTATGACAACCGATTTACAGGCTACAGTTCGGGAGAAAAAAGCCGATTTATAGGCTACCGGTCGATAAAGTGTTAATATTACATAATTTTATATAATTTTAATATCATATGATATTATATGTATTGTATTTTTATAGTGAATATACTCAACGCTAATTATGTCGAGAGATCACTGAACGCTGAATAAAAATGCATTGCGGCGCACGGTGTCAAAGAGCAACGATCCACGGGTTATTATCATTGTCCACGATTTCGGGCGAGCGCTGCCACCGCGTGGCGCACGGTTATTAGTATTGTTCAGTGAAAGACGGAAGGTATCGTGAAACTAATGGAGGAGATGTTTAAGAGGCTTCATCAATCTTCCGAGTAATCGTCGCCTTACGCTGACTATCGATTTTACGCTGACACTGTAGCATTACCGTCGCCAAGGCTCGGGCTCGGGATCGTGGGCGATCGGGTCGCCGGAGACCCGTAGCAGAGGGCCCCGGCTTTCCTTCCTTGGAGGGAAGGCTCTGTGGATTCAAGATATCTTTATCAAGATCCTATTTCAGATAGACCAGCTTTTTCACCGGCTACGATAATATTTATAGCAAGCAAATAGTTGCTCGCGTTTGACAAGGTATTATTAGCGGCCATGCTCGGCACTGTTTGCTGCCGGCTATTGTAACGTGTTTTCTTGTTATTGCTAGCTTTGCGTCGCATCCGCGCGCGGGTTAATTAACGATGTCAGTTCGCTTTGTCTATTTCTTGATTAATGGCCGATCGAGATTGCCTCGTTCTTATATCTCTTGTAATGCAGATTGATGTCCATTGGCCAGTGGAAGGGACGTTTTAAACGTTCTTTGGATATTTTGCCGGTTTATCTTTGTCGATTTTGTGGTGGGCGAGTAAATATGACCGATGGACTGACCTAGTATTTGCAAAATATAAACAGGATAAAAGGTCTAGACAATAGACACAATTTCCTGTATATATTTATCATGTTTACTATATATTTATTATATCTGTTACGTAGTTATTATACCAACTATACATTTATTATATTTTCTGTATATTATATAGTGTATTTACTGTGTACTTACTGTACATTTACTTCTACTATTTCTTGAATTTTATCAATATGTACATATATGTCTCCTTTCTATTTTTAACGTGCTCGCGTAACGGCTGCTCCTTTTATACTTCCCTTCTCTCGTAAGGGTTTCTACCCGTCCATCATTTATACGAATAAAATTATTATCGTCACAGAGGTCCAACATTTTTCAGTATCTATCCGGTACTCCGTGCAAGATTCACCTTAATTGCTAGAATCGCGAGCAGGCGGTAATTGAATTCGAAAAATTTTCGAGGCAATCCGTCGAACGATTGCTCAGCTCGCCAAACAGAAAAGGGAACGCATCGATGAATTAATATTTTTTTTCACGGAGCAGCGAAAGAATCGAGTGCCCGGGATCTTTCATCCGTAGTTTCTGTAGAAGATAACGACGATGCCCCGGCGTATAGTACCGCGGGGCCAATTATCGTACGAAGGAGCAGTCGAAGCTGAAACCAACATGGAGGAAAGTTGCGGAATAACGAGCCGCGGGGCCAACCCGGTCGATGATTCATTATTGGTTCACGAGAGCGAGCTCTCGTTCCAGCGGGACTTACGCGGACAACAGGTTCGGTTATAATTACACGATATTGGATGTCACGATATTAATGAGCCACACCGGATATAATGGGACGCGCTCTGCCCACCGTGGAAGCCACACCGCACGGACTGGCCTCTCCCTAGCTTCTTTCTCTCTCTCTTTCTCTCACGCTCTCTCTCTCTGTTTCACTCGCTCTCTCTGTCGGTCTCTCTCTTTCCGTCTCTCTTCGACCGGCTCGCACGCTCGTTCTCTTGCTCTTTCTCCGGATCGTTCAAGAGAAACCAAAGGGTGAGTCATTCGTCGATCGACCTACCTCAAACTCTCTCGACCGGACGAGTGGAGGAGACACGGTTCCTCGAGAAAACAGGTAGCGCCATTGTCCGACCTGTATTAGATTTTCTTCCTCGCTCGACGCCCCTTTTCAGTCGTCTCGAGGGTTTCGTTATTCGCCATTATACACCGTGTACGGGAGCGCGCGCGCGCGCTCAAACACACACACGCGCCTAGCTAGAATACTTTTGTTCAGGCGAGAACGAACGAGCCGGCTGCTTGAGTGGATTATCTTGTAAATCTTTTCGTTGAAATATGAAACTACCGGGGAGACGTTCGTCGACGTGTATAGGCCTGTTTATCTCGTGCCGCGGAATTTATCGACAGGTAAATACACACTTTTCGTATTTACGTCGCGATTCGTCGCTTTCACGAGCGCGCTCGCGTGCCCGTCTACAAGCAGGGTTTCCCAATGGCGTTCGATCAACCGACTAATATCGCGCGAATTCGCGGAAATACGATCATTTGTTTAGGTTGAAGAAATAACCCTATTGGGGAAAGATAGGGAAGACAGTTTTCGATAATAGAGCTGTGGAACCGGTTACTCTGACCAATCGCTGAGATTTCGATTTGTCGAAACGTGATGCACTGCACTTTTTAATTCTTTTATCTCGTTTACTTTTTAATGAAACAACGTTTTATTCTCTCATGTTACTTATTTCTTAATAACAGATTTTGTGCTCTATTATTTTATTAATTTTTGAATAAGAGAGATCTAGTACATCTTATTCAATAAATGTAAGGTTAACCCTTTGCACTCGAGTGATGACTCTGAGGCACCAGTAAAATCGTTCTATCACGTTCTAAGATAATTTGTATACCAACAAAATTTGTATTTAAAAGATTATTAAATGGACAAGCTGTTGTATGAGGTAGAATAATCAATTTCGTGCGCATAAAAGTGCACTTTGTTGCACAGTATCGAAAGACTATAAGCCAGGAAAATTATTCAGATTTATAGTTTAAATGGCTCCGAGTGCAAAGGGTAAATAATGTCCAAAGTCCCAGCGATCTGTTTTGCCATCAATGTATTAATTAACTTGCGTTAATAAACGCTGGTTTTCGAGCCATGAAACAGTTTAGAATAATATGAACTTTTGCACAAACACGTGCAGCAAACACGTGAAAAGTAACAGCTGAGAGTGCATTCGAGAGCATTAAGCGGTAACGCCGCGCACGAGTCGAGGGCAATAAATATTCCCGCGGGAAAGTAATCCGTTGCGAACGCGTTCCGGTAACGCGATAATCGCATCAATCAACGACTCTTTACCCGAAAGCCGGGGTCGCCAATAATTCGTTGGCAGCGGCCCGTAGAGTCCGAGAGCCGCGCGGCGGCGAGTCCCTCGAGCGCAAAGCCAGGATAAATCGTTCACAGCCCGAACGTCAACCGAAACGGTCCCCTGATCTGGAAGAAGGGTAGGAAGACCGGGCGGGCGCAACCCCCGGAGTCACGGGTACGTCCTCACCGTCAGCTGTGCCTACAGCTGTACGTCGCTCCGAATGCAAAGAAGCGCGTCATCCAAGGGAGCGAGAGCCGAGGTCAGATGGGGCCGAATATCGATCCGAGGACAATTTCGCCATTTTCTCTCCGAACGAACTGTCTGGCCACGATGGGCTGCAACCGAATGCCTCGGATTCACCGCCGAGAAAACATCGCCCGAGAAAATCAGCTCGCACGCGCAAAGCGACCACGAAATGTTTCATGCAAATTGGTCACTGTTTCTAGAATTATTGAGGTCTAAACGTAGGTATATTGTTTTGTAAAAATTACGTGATTGGATTTAGTCAACTCCTGTACACGTTCTATTATTGTTATCTCAATTTTAGAATTTTAATATATGCAATTTTTTTAATACATTGGAATGCTAGATATTTTTATTTTCTTTGTTTCTACGTGCTCGTGATTATTTTATTTTGTCATCTTCTTGCGTTACCAAATTACCGATTAAATAAGTCAGAGTTAGGTGACCAGACTGCAGATCTCTATGCAAAAGGAAAATTTTCTAACGCGATTGTAGGATAGAGAAATTTTAAATAGTATATCTATTGTCATAAAATTCCTCTTAACTCTTCAAAATTTTATATTTCAGCTATTCATTTTCTCCATAAAATCAGCATTATTCATAATTATGATATATGACGTTATACATTTGTATAACGACGCTCGGGTCCATTCACACGTATCCAGAGAATACAAACACCATCATTTTACTATCTAAATTCTCGCAATGAAGTTCGATGTGTTTCATTAAAGTCCATGGAAAAACCATCGCGTCCTGGAGGAACTTTAGCAGACGGGACGCGACGAAATTGATAACTAAAATTACAAACGATTCCAAGCGATATCTTCGCGTGCAAGGTCCGCCGTGGGTTAAATGGATCGAAAGTAACAGTGCTCGTAATTCGTCCAGCTGGGTTCGCAGCTTGTCCGTTTTCGTCGCAAACGCATAAAATTCGCAATCTATCGATGTCAGCGGGCGCGCGTGGCCTCGCTGCTCTCGATTTCGACGATGCCCCATGGGTCAATCGGTGTCTACGCCAGCTGTGCCGGAGAAATAAAACGACGCAAAGCGAACAGTCACTCGATAGCGTGTGCACCGAAACGCTCCGCAAACCTCTCTCTCTCTCTCTCCCCCTTCCCCCTTTGCTCTCGCGCACCCCATGTCGCAGATTTCTTCTCTGCGAGCGACGTTTTCTTCTCCTTCCCACGTGACAATGGTCCCCTATTTCACCCGGCGATGTCTCAAGGTTCCGAAACCTCGAGAAGCCGATGAAACTCGACGCTGGGGGACGAAGAGAAGCGGTGGTTCCCTTCGCGAACGCGGCAACGAGAGATGCCTTTTCACAGGACACCGCGCGAGCGCGCGCGCGCGCGCGGCCGCCGCCGCTTCGTTTTTTCCTTGCTTTGTCACTTGAAGCCCGTGCGCGCAACACTCTCCTCCCGGTGGCGAGCAACGGCGGCCGTAGCTGAAAGGGCGCGCGAGGTATTAACCCCCTGGGAACAGCAGTCCCTTCGGAGCAAATATGTTATGGATGGAAATGGATTGCGCGGACTGATAGAGGGCACACGGTCCTCCATTATACACGGCGTGTCTCGGAATCGTGGCCCCCAGACTGGGGTCCGTTCTCCCCCAATGGGGTGCGGATGGATTTTAATAAATGTGTATCCTACAATTAGTCGACCGGAGCGCGCTAACCCCCGTACTTTCCAATCGTACTAAATAAATAGAGACGGCGACGCTTTGCATTATTTGCCGTGTTTACACCTACTTCGAGTATAAAGTTAAACAAATCGCTCGACCGATGAGATGCAAATGGTTTTATTTATGCAGCTTGTAATCTGCTAACTAAGTTTCTATTCGATTTTATATATTCGCATGTACGATCAGCGATAATCATAGAAATTCGCTGTCCATTTTGACAGTATAATAATAGTAATAATTTTATGTTGCATGTGAGCCTGGAGGAATATTCTTTGCATATAATAAATGAGTACAGGATATTCTCTACGAGTACAGAAAATATAATAAATAAAAGATCGTCAGACCTATCAGAATAATAAATAAATAGAAGGTTGGTTTTTAGAATGGCGAACAATAACAAACAATAGAAATAATAAGAAAAAAAATAGAAATAATTAAGAAAGAGTCTATAGTTATTTGCAGCAGGCATTAAAGATTTAAGAATTAAATTCAACTACAAACAACTTTTCCTTCGATATTAAAACACTCGCACCGTTGCACTAAAAAAAATGAACGCAAGCTATGCAACCTCGCGGATTCGCTTTTGAAAAAAGTCTGCCCAACAATGGAGCTTCGCGAACAATGGAAAATAGTCTGCCGCGATGCTTCTCTATCTGCGATGCAAACAACGTTATGGTCAATGTCCGCACCGCGCGTTTGGCAAAAAATTGTACACGATCAAACCTAGCGCTAAAACAGATCGCTCGACTACAAACAAGCGATCGCTAAAAGAAAACATGTTGCCGTCGGCGACGCCGCGAAATAAAAAAGCCTGCGTTCCGCGGCGAGAAAGGAGATTCCTTGTATTAGTTTCCAATCAAATTGTTTATTATCCTCGGGCACGTAACGCCCCGGTGTGCGAGCGCGACGTTTTAACATTCGCGCCGCGTATTTGCGTGTTCGGGCAAAAAGCCGCGCGCGCGAGCGCGCGCACGATCGACAAACATAGAAATTACGGATACAAATCTCGCGCGGTCGGATCGACGCGGCGTGTGCAACCGGCGTGCGCGCGAGCCGCTCGGGCAAGAAACTTCCGCGACGAATTCCGCGACGAGGGAAGTTCGAGGCGACAGGGATTTCAGATGCGTTCGCACGCTTCGGTCGGCGGACTGCGGGCAACCTGCGCGGAACGAAGAAATTCTGCCGGCGTCGAGCGGCGCGCGCGTGTACGACAGTGATTCATGCTGAAGAAAATCATTTTCTAAATTGATCAATATCGGGATCGTAAACCTCGCGCCATCCGCCAGGCGTCGTCGTGTCCTCGACAAATAAAACTGCTCGAGCTGATCAGATCCTATTTGTCGGGGCTGGAAGAAGTCGCGCAAAAACTTCCGCGCAGGTATATCTGCTTTATCGCGATACAACGTCGAGCACGGTGTCGAATAGATTGTAACAAATGCGAACGGTTCGAATATCTTTAATCTGCGACACGAAATTTTACGAAGGTCAAATTGATATTCTCAGTCTCCTTTTCTCCGAAGATCATGATGCTCGCGAAGAAGATTATAAAAGTTTCCAGTGGTGCGTTGAATAAACGTTCATTTTAAAATGCTTTTTTAAATGCTTTTCTAAATGTATTTTTAAGCGCAGCATATTCGAACAGGGCGAACTTTCGTCTCTGCCCGGTGATAATTAATATATCTCTACGACGGAGGAAGACGTTAATGCCTTATTATTTTCATTCGTAATTTCATATAATATTCCCGGATCCTGTCCCTCATTCTGGGAAACGCGATAAAAGTTTCTTGCGCCGGACCCGCCAGAAAAACTAGCTCGCCGTCGTCATTGTGTTTTATTGTACCGAACTGCCCTCGGGGCAGGAATTACTGTCGGGAATGGTTGTACACGCGCGCGACAACCTTACGACGCGTATCCACTTACAGACAGAGCACGCTCATCGGGGTCTCGTTCCGGGACGAGAGCTTGCCATTAGGGTATCGGCTGCCAGGTTTTTGGTCGTCGTCGCCGCGGAGGAGAGGCTTCGGCCGCGAGCGTCCGAGTGGACACGCAGCGTTAACGGCGGCGTTCGCAAGTAGCCGGGGAGCGTAATTTGAATACCGGAAACGTGCGTTAAATCCGCGACAAAAAGACGAGGTTAATTTACGGGACGGGATATTCAAGCTTCGAATTAATCGCTGGTTTTTCATCGGGGATATAAAGAAACTGGCAGCACGTACAAGACGACTCTAACACGGCTGCTTATTGCCCGCGCCGAGGCTCCGTTATTACCGGCGAAGAATCCCCCCCGGCTTCTGATTTTCGTGATTTACACCGTCCGATGGAGATATCTTTCTAGGATTTCTGCAATATTTATCACTATTCGGCGTACAATGTGTTATCTATCTTGCGATGCGCTCGACGGAAGCTAATTTAATAAATATCTCTCATAAGAATCCCTAGTGAAACCGTTGCACCCGAGAAATTTCGTATTAAACATTTTAGTAGGAAATTTTATGACATTTTTTTTAAATAAGTATATAAGTAAATTAAGTGGATGGATTAAAATAGTTTTGTAGACAATAGAACACTAAATGATCTGTATATAATAATTAGAAAATAATTTCTTGCGTTGTAGACTTATGCATAAATTATTTAAAAGGAAGACTTTAATACAGTGATTATGATATTACTTTTTAAATACTATTTCATTTGAATAAAAGTGTTAACATATTTTCCAAAGCGAAAACATCAAATAAAATATGAAATGATAGAATATTGGAAATATTTACTCTATGTAAAATTTGTTATAAAGTTCTGAAACAAATATTTAATTTTAAGAGAGCAGAGTAGATATTATTATCCAAAAAGTTTCGTTCAAGGTCTCCGCTAGGCGATGACGTGTCTAAGCAACGCGACGATCGTTTAAACACCAGAATATTGTAAAATTAAACATTCGATCAAGGCGGTTGCCACTATATCATAATTACTGGTAGTCTTATTATATCTCGAGAGCGCTGCAAAGACATCGGAAGTTCGACTGATGAGAACCGTCTCGAACGGTGCGGCGTCGCGCGGCGAGGAAGCCCAATAAAACGACAAATTTCAGGTTGCTATTCAAGGCTAGCCCGATCGCCGCGTGTCGAAGCGGAAAGTGTATCGCGCATACCTTGTCCCATCAGGCGTGCGAGCGCTCGTTTCGCAACCGAGGGGGGGCACGTGTGAAAACGCGTACCGGCGAAAGAATCCGCTCGATTTGACTAGCCGCATAAATAATCGCAGCGAGCGAAAAGAAAGAAGAAGGAATGGGAAAGAAGAAAAAAATATCGAAGCCGAGGGGCGCCTGCGAGCAGAGGTTTTCGCCGCGACTAGCATTTCCTGTTTCGACCCCATAACCACCGATGGGTATAACTAATTACTTTCGCGTCTCTCCCTCGACGCAGCCGCGCGGCGAGCGCATTATTTATGCTCCCGAGGCGTTGCGCTAATAAATCCGGGGAAGGGCATGCGCGAGAGATAATTTGTATCGAACCGGGGTAGATAGTGAAACACGAGGATCTTTCGGCGGCTAACGGGCGGGCTCTCTCTGGCTCCGGAGCAAATTTTGATCGGCTTGTCAGCGCCGCGATGCCTCACTTTTTTTAACGCGTTCGCCGAGATTGCCTTTGGTCCGATGCACCGGGAATTCCCGTCGCTTTAATTATTTTAGCGTTGTTTCGAGGCTTAAAATTATACCGTAGCAGGTAATTGCATTAATTACGAGATCGATTAAAATATTATCAAATCGAACCTAAGTAATAACATATAAAGAATCATAGAGAATTCTTTATCAACAAAATTTATTTTTGCTCGTGTACTCTTTTACCTCTTGTATTCCATAAAAAAGCGAAAATCGAACGATTTCTGTTTCTCGTTTGACTACTTAAAATTCAATTTAATCGAATTAAAATTATTCCACGACGGATGCAAGACGTCGCGTTCATACTTGATATCCCCTGCTTAACAAATATTTAAGCTCTCGTACGAAGAGGGTCTGATGCTTAAACTCTTTATAACTTTTACGAAACTCTTCAGCTCAAGTGGCTACAGCTGCAGGTCGTTAAAAGTGCCGCGACGCGGTTTGTTATAATCTATATAAAATTAAGCGCGGATGCTCGCGGCTAAAATTTGTACGACGCTTCTCAGGATAATGTAGGCTTTCATATAAAATAAATCTAACATAGTAAAAATCCTTGTTAGAGTTTATGTTATGATCAACTTCCTATTAATTACGAGTTAGTTGAAATATAAAATAATACTTGCACCGTAATTAAATAAATAAAATGTAAATTCTAGTACTTTTTCATGCTGTAAATCGTGTAATTAGATCAAATATTTTAAACCTCGGAATTTCAACTTTACGATACATTTAATTACAGAGTTATATGATAGAAGTAAATAGATTTTAAAGGGTCGCCAGATCGTGGAAATGTTTTCGAAAAATGAAAGTTGAGAGATTCATTTTTTGCTAAAGATTACCACGGTCCGGGTCACCGTGTGTTGGTAATCCTGCCGCCGCGCGGCGCGTCCACCGAATTACTTTTTGCAAAACCGCATCCGAATTGGAAATTGTTGCCGATCTGTAATTGCGCTTCGATATGGAAAGGAGAATCGTATAAAACTGACGCGAGAGCTCTCGGCCGCGGAAAGAAGAACGGAAATTTAAATATCTCGCGGAGGGCCATATTGATCCAAATACGGTAAGAGGGTCACGAGATCGTTGACATTCGGAGACCTTTTCCACCAGACAGTCGGCGTCACGTGATCGCATTTAAGAATACATTCCGCTCATTCATCTTTTCCTAATGGTTCGCCATCCCGAGAGTGGGGAAATGATCGAGAGGAGAACGGTCTCGGAAATGTTCTATTTTTTTTTTTTAAGTACGACGAAACCGGGGTAAGTGCGTTCCACTTCGAGGCTCGAGGATCCGTCTCCATCGGTCATTCTTTCGGCCGATTCTTCTCGAGCGGGCCTCGCCGCGGTAACGTCGCATAAAAGTAACGTACGATATTTGCCTAACGAAAAATTTGTCTCGCGAGGGTAAACACATTTCGGTCCGCCCCGCTGCGAGAAGGAATTTATGGGAGTTGTTCACCTGACCTCAAAGTTCCTACGTTTCACGGCCGGAACTCGTGTTATTTCAACGGGCTCTTTGAGCCTACGGAGAGTCGCTCGCGCGGCCCGTTGAGAGAATAAATCGCGGTTTATTTCGAACGGAACCGGAATAAGGGAGCCGCGCGAGGCCGCAAAAAAATTCGACGGCCAAATAATGCGAACGCCGGCCGGATCGTTGCGAAACCACCGTTCCGCCAAGATCGCCAATAGATTCACCTACTTTGCCACGAGTCTGCGATCCGGCCGAGAATGCCTCTCTCGGTGCGCGGCGGCTTCTCGGTGACCCGATGATGTAGAACGCGATACGACCCTTATTTTACTTGGAAAACACCTATAACGCTCGTAAACACGCTCTCGGCTTTCTATCAGCGAATTTCGCCGCGAAACCTTCGCCTGAATCAACCTTAATATCACGCGTTTTTGCTGTCGGAGCGGATCGATCCGCTTCCTACTGAAAATTATTAGATTATGCAAACGATGTTAATGTGGTCTGCTTACGAAAATTCACGTAAATATAACTAATATGATAACAATAATTCTTGACAGAATTACATTAAAATATCCTTCAATTTCCATTTAGAAATGAGCAATCGCTAACTTTATCCTGCAATCGACGATTAACGAAAAAATTTCATCGATAGAACAATTAAATGGTCGATTTCGCAATGATTACTAGATTTAATCACTGCTATCAATCATTTGACAAATTAAAAATTCTAATAGATTAATAGTCTACACTTGTTGACATTGTTCAAGCTTAACACGAACAAACTCTTCCTGGCCAAGGCTGTAGATTGCAAATTAGCGAGAATGAACTAATTTTCTGCCTATCGCGATAACATATCTCCGAGTAATTAATGATTCACTTAGAGGACTCGATAAGGCTAGTTGTTTCATCGAACAGTACGTAGACCGCAAGATAAGAATAAGGTCGTAACCCACTCGGAGTGGTGTCAGTCCACTCGACGCTCGTTTCTCTTTGCTCCTTCGAGAATTGTCCATCTCTAATACGAGCACAACGAAAGAGGTAAATATTTCGCGGAGCGCGGCCACGCCGACCGGGAGATTTCAATTTTCGAAGACGGCCGAGTTTCGTCAGCGGAATAAGGTCGCGTGGATAATTACGTAACGTGGAACCGTAGCTTTTTAAAAAGCGGCCGAAAGATCGCGGGGGAAAGGAGTAGGAGGAGGGAGGGAGGGAGGGAGGGAGGGGGGCCGACGGCGGGCCTTGCGATGGGGCGTCGCGATTCGCGACAAGGCCACGCCGGGGGCCCGGGAGCCCCGAGAGAGCTGCTCGGCTCGGGCGGAGCCGGGGCCCGACCCATAGCCCGACACGGCCGGCAGGCAACGTGAATTACTTTAATGACCGCCCGGTACATGAGAGCGTGGCGAGGCGCGCAATGCGACGCGATAGCGATTATCAGAACGATCGTTGGAAGGGGAAGAGAAGACCGAACACGGGCGAGAAGGAGAACGGACGAGGTCGTGCGCGTGCACCGAAACGAGACGAGCAAATAGCGAGGCGACGCCGACCGGGGAGGGGTGGGGAGCAAAGAAGGCGCCCGGAGCCTTGAGGAAATTTACAATCGTAAAAACCGTAAGACACGCCGGCGCGTCGTCGGTCAGTATTAACGGCGAAGATTATGTTCGTTGTTCATTCATTTTTATGCGAGCCCGGGCTCCTTCCGCCGAAACGCGAGCGCGCGTCCGAAGATACGATCGCTTCGGCTCTCCGCTTTGGCTCGGGCCCCGAGAGAGAGCCGGGCCCTCGCGCGCGCGAGAAGCCGCCGCGAAATTACCCGTTTTCGCACCTGCCGTCGAATCTTGCCGCCACGATAATGGAGATTTTCACTCGCGCAGCGCGCGCGCCGCTTTACATGTCGGTCCTCGTTACGAAAACTGGAACGTCGTTACCGGGCAGACCGCGCGCGTCAATTCCTCGCGCTCCAAATAACTTTTCGTCTTACGCTACCCCGACCTCGCCCTCCTCGTTTTTTTACACCGGCGGCGCCCGGCGTTCCTTTCTTCCGACGAAAACCATGCCCCCGATTCGGATGCCGCCTCATCAAAGCCCTCGGTAATGATACTTGCCCGGCGCGTGTCGCTGATTCGTGTCGACGCTGCCGCCGCTCGAACGGGGGATGGAAGCGCGCCGGGGACGTTGCCCGGCAGCTGGTTTATTGTCGAAACGAGCTGGCAATAATTGCTCCTAGAATTTCTCGCGCGCTAATGCCGCAAACGAGTTGCTGTCGCCGCACGCGAAACGCGACCGGCGACAGGCCTCGAATTATCATTATGTTGATAGAACGGTGATTATCGCGCGCCATCGGGTACCCTCTCGTAGTTAACGCTAAACTTATCGAGCAAGACGCGTTGCTTTGTTACGATGGCGAGACCGTCATTGAAATATTTCGCCATTTTGACTGTATCGTATCGTAACACCTGGCACCTTTTCTTTGTGCAATCATGATTCAGGAGCAATTAATTTTCTGTGACTGAATTTTCTGTAATTTCGTTGCTATCGAGTTCATTCCGCCCGTCTGAATAAATAAATAATTTAGAAGATCGTTGAACTGCCTTGAGTAAATGCTAACGATAAAATATTGTAGATTATGTGCCAACCCGCTGATAACGCGATAGCTGCAAATAATAACGACGCGTAAAGGAAACCGTGCAAGCGGCGAGAGATGGCAAGGTAAACGGATTCGAGACCGCTTTCAGTTTCGAAGAGGTTCACGAGGCGAACCGATGACAAACGCGTGTCCGAGCAGCGTGTGCCGACCGATTCAAGAGGCTAATTGGGGGAAATGCGGCGGAGTTAGAAAGTGGCGCGTGGGTGACGCGAATTCCACGTGAAAACGCGGCGGTTTCGACCCACGCCGCGGATTCTTTTGTGACGAGAGGGCCCCGTTAACACTCGTCGAGGACGCGGCCACAAAGTATATGGTACAGTTCCATTCATCGCCGGATCGGGCCAAGACAGAAAAGAAAAGGCGAAAAAACGAGGGAAGGAAAAAGAGAACCGGGGCGAACCTTAAAATGTCAAAGCACCGCGGAGGTGAAAGGTTCATCTAAATAAACGTTCCTTTTACTTTCCTCCACAAAAATCCCTCGGAAATCTGGGTCACCCGTAAAACTCGATTCCGTGGTTAAAAAACTGTAACCCCCCCCTCACCACCAGCGACGCTTTTAATACATTGAAAAAAAAGGAGCCTTTGCTCGCGAAATAAATTGTGCGGAGGAGAACGCGAATGTTGCGCGTACTGTTCGCCGGGAACAATGAATAGTTTTCTTCCCCCTTTTTGTTTTGTAATTGCAAATACGACGCGCCGGCTAGGCTCATTATGTGCCCCGTACCGTTGCCGCATTGTTGCCGGTCGAAATCTCAGGGAGCCAGTCAAGTAGACCGATTGTTACGGATTATTCTTAATCTGCTGAGAGATTTTCTTGGCGTACGATTCGTCCGAAAACACAAAGAGACTGTATTCTTTTATTGTAAGAATGATAAAATTTAGTTGGACCGTCTGCCATTTTTATTGTAACGTAAGCTTGAATAAAGTAATTCGTTCAGTTGTTTCTTAAGAACAGCGTTAACGATTTCAACGATTTGAAGATGAGAAACACGAGGCCGAGACAGTTACATTTGTTCTTAATAATCTGTCAAATAGGACGAGGTAATTTTTGTTTCCCGCAGTGCTTTATCAGGAATAAAATCTTGTAGAACAAATGAAATCGCTAGATTGCGTATGAAATCTACACGCGAGTCTAACTGCCCCAGTGGAAGAAGATAATTTTCACCCTCGACGCAGAGACCGCCATCATTCTCAACGAACGCTTAGCCAAAGTATCAGCGGATCGAAGACCGACTGCTTCCGGCACGCCGTCGAAAGCAAAACGAACTTTCCCTCCGAAAACTATCAAGTTATCGCGTCCACTTGACAGCCCATTTCTTAGTAACGGCCGCCATTAGGGTTGCTCGCGAAACGCAGCGGTGGAAGAAGCGTTATCTAGCGACACTCGCAGCCGTGGAACCGTCAAGAATGTGCAGCGAGAATGCCGAGGAGGCGCACACGGATGTCACTTTCCCCGCCGCTCCATCCCCTTTTTTTCCCGGCCACTATCATCGTGACTCATCCAGAAGGCTGTTAGGGAGAGGTTCGAACCAGTGCCTGAGAAACGACCGACTGGTAGAAACTCGTTTTCCCGCGACGGATCGATGCGCGAACAAACGCCACCGGCTAATCTTTACGAGAAACGCCTCGCCTTCGCCCCGAGCCCGATCGTTCCCCGCGTTCTTCAGCACCCTTTCGCAATGAAACGGCAATGGAATAGCACGCCCGGGCGAGGATAGGGACTCCTGCGTCTCCGTGGATAAAGCGGATTACACAATTTACCGGTTCCTTGTCGTCCAAAATGACCTACGTATTTTGTGCTGTTATTGGCCAAACGGCTGTGCACGGGTGCGTTTAAATAAATTGAATTAGAGCAAAGCTCTATCGTACCTCAACCCCTATGCCAACAACCGGGGTGTGCCCTGTACGTTCTCTTGAACATATATTTTATTCGCGGTCAATTATTTTGATATCGACTGTTCTTATTTGCCATATTTTGCTGTTATTTATATTGATTCATCGATGCTCGAGGATCACACCTCTCTACCATTTTCTTTCGCGTTTCATGGGAACAAGGTGCCGATAATGCTAATGAGTTAATGGAGGCTTTTAGAGGCGCAGGAAATCCTTCCTGCACGTACATACACACTCGAATATGTCGAACGCCCTTTGTCGAGGAGATAAATGGTTCCTCGAGGTTCGGCGGACGGGTTTTAGCAAAACGAGGGAGGCGGACGGACGAAACGAATGTTTGTGGACAAGATAGATTTTCTCCGTGGCCTCGGGCTACGTAGGTAGACTCCGGCCGTTATCAACGGGGACCGGTAGTCTAGACGGTTAACCCTCGGTGCGCGCGGCGATAAGGATGCTCTCGTAAGTGCAAGCTTTTCAACGATCGAGACGTCGTTTGAAAAAGGTTGGTCCCCCCTCCCATTCCCCGGTTAATATTCGAGACAATGCGAGATTCCCGTGTCCGAGAGTGTGACGGTGGCGCGGATCCGGTTTCGCAATCTCTTAAAGCGAGAGCACACGGAGAGAGAGAGAGAGAGAGAGAGAGAGAGAGAGAGAGAGAGAGAGAGAGAGTCCGGCTACGGTCAGGGGAATAGCTATTCACTTCGTGATTCCGTGGTAACCGGAACCACTACTAGAAACGAGCCGACAACCCCTGCCCGGACCGGCTGATCCTCCTATATCGAAATGGTCCACGGCTGCAGGGGAACTCGCTTTGAATTTCAAAACGTAATTAGGATAATCCACGGTCGGGGTACGGACGAGCTAGTTTTGAGGCGGCAAACGATCGAAAAATCGAATTAATTATTCGTGTATACACGCCGGGCTGGAATCGCTGGTCAACCCTCCTCGTCGGAGCAACCCCAACCGGCCCGACCCTCGCGCGGACACGCACGTTCGAGGAGCGGAGCGGAGAGGGAGAGAGATAGATAGAGAGAGAAAGAGAGAGAGAGAGAGAGAGACACGCATAGGTGCGTGTCGCTTATCGATCACTCGCAGAAACGGCCCTCGTGTAATAGTGCCGACCGGTGTTACCAGCCCAAGGTATTGACCTAACAGTGAATCATCCCAGCAACTATACATCACGATTGTTATACAATATGTCCAGTCGCGACGGCTTTTCGTGCACGTTGGAACAGCTGAGAGAACGGGGTGCGACAGAGATCGAGAGAGAGAGAGAGAGAGAGAGAGAGAGAGAAAGGGAGAGGGAGAGTGAGAGAGGCCGGTTCGTGAACCCAGACTATGGTAAGTCGCCGTAGGGGAATCGTGGATCGATAGAAAATTGAGGGTATCCGTTGATAACTTACGAGACGGAGTTTTGGAGCGTGAAATCGGTTTTGTGTTAAGGTGACTTCGTACGTGAAATAGAATTTCCATACTTTCGCTGCGCGCTGCGTTACGTTCTGACGTTTCTCATTAGGGAACTACTAGTCTCATAATTCCGTCTACGGTTAATCGTTGAGAGTTAATTGTAAAAACAGAAATGAAATGGAGATATTCATATATACGAGTAGAAAATATCGAAACAATGTTATGAACCTTTTCTAATGTCTGTATGGTTTTATATTCGTAATTTGATATTTATATTCGTAAATGCTTACACATCGTAAGCACAGTTTTGATATAACTTAAGAAATTGTGATAAATGTTTCATCGACGATCTGCAGCTTCACAGATGTATTGTAGATGTTATGAAGGCTGGACACGTAAGTGTGACTATTTTAGACGCGGCCACAGTTTTCCGAACCCGCGGCGTAACAAAGGTAAACAAAATCCACCGGATTTCGCGGTCCATCGGTCAGCGAACAGCGTCACGTTTAAAAAAACACCGGCGCGTTCTGTGAACTGCGCATTACTCGCAAACGCGATTAGGCCGGACGACGAAGCACGCGGGCAAACGAAAGCCGCGACATCGTTCGCCCGACGACGCGCGGCCGCTCGTTGTTCTTGAAAGGTCCGATCCGCGCGAACCGCGACGTCGCGTCGCCGTAAAATTAGCAGGACAAATTAATCGGTCGCGATTATCACCGTGGACGAGCAATCGAAACTGGCCGGCGGAGGACACGTCGCGCGGCCGGCACGCTGTCGCCGGTTATCTACTTTTTCCATAATGCAATGCATAATAAGTGATAACGTTATTTATGCTGCGCATGATAATTGATACTCCTCAGGAAGTGGTTGGAAAACCTGATTTTCAAGTCGACGTCTGCTCGGGCACCGACGTAGAAAATAGAGTCGCGACAAGCAGAAAACAAGCATTGCGAAGCGCGCCGTCGCGCGGCCACTTTTATCGCGAAATATTTATCGCGGGCCGATAAAAAAAAAAGAAAATAAGACGAAGGAAATGACTGTGCGGCGGAGTAAAAAACACGCGATCGGAACAACTTCGTTTATGCATCGAGCCAGATAATTCGAAACTCGCAGCGCGCCGTATTTCTTCTTCGACAAATTTCAACGAACTCGCGATAAATTCCCATCGCGTTCCTCGACCTCTCGCCGCGGTTCGCGGTACCACACGTCGAAACGCGAAACACCTGTCCAAACGATTCGGCGGCAATCAATGCTCTTTTCTTCCGGCCGAAAACGGTGGGGGCGACGAGCCCGCCGGAATCTCGCTCGACTTTTTCAACGGGAGGGGGGACACACAACAATGGCCCCGGTGATGGCCGAACCGCAGCCGCGATACCGCTCCTAATTGTCGCGCGATGATCAACGGCCGCCCCTCGGCGGCCCCTCGCCAATAATTAATTGACGATTGTTTGCGCGCGACGCGACACGCGGCGACGCCTCGTGAAATCGCGGCCGCGCGCCGGCTCTCTTCGTACGAGCGCGGCCCGGGAGTATCTCTCGTACGATAAGCGACGGTGACGCAGTGTTTTCATTGTTCTTTCCATTCACCCGATCCATTACACGGCTCGGGAGAGATGTCGCGGGGCCGTGTGTGCGCGCATTCAGGACACAACGGCTGAATTAAATTTATCGGCGCACGCACGGCCAAATTATTTTATTGGCCGACGCAATCGATGCGCTGCTATTTCTTTCTTTTTCTTTTTCTCTTTTTTCATTGCCGACTTGCTGGTGGCAGCCGGGCACGGCGCGGACGATAAAACCTGCATAAACTTTGCAGACATTACACCCGGACAACGCAACCCGTTAATTACGATTACAGCACCGTCGTTTTCATCTGCTCTCGCGGTATGCCTCCTCCGAGCGTGCGATCTTCTGCGCCGTGTCATCCTACGTTCGGTACTCTTTCTTGTACGCAGTATCATTTATGCGCGCTTGTTAATCCATTCGTGTAAACCAAAGGGTATCTCGCCCGGAAATATAGAAGTAATAACGACGATAAAAACTGCAGAATAAAATTAATGAAACCGGCCACTTGAGCACCGTTTCGAAGCGTTTAATCTTGAATTGTTTCCTAATCTACTGTTTCATCGAAACGGAGAACAGATACGAGCGCACGCGAGATACGGACGCGCATTTAACTCTGATGCATCGCGTTTAGGAGATTAACTGATCAATACTTCCATACGTTTTATTTAATACATATTTTTCACCGCGATGACGCGGAAGATAATGGAATTTATTAGATGTGTTTACCTCCGGTAAATGCTTTAGCTGATTCTTAAAAATCCAATTGACCGGGAAGACTTATTCGTAATTGAGTTACGATGTATATGGGCACGTGCTATTGAATTCATAAATTTTTACAGAGGTAGGACATTATTAAAAATAGGAACCACGTAGTGAACAGAATGTAAAAAAATGTTATACGAAATTTTTTTCTTGTATTTTTATATAGAATTATTCTTTGCTCGATTGATTTCCAGCTCAGCCTGTATATTAATTTATTGTGAGCTGTTCATAAACAAAAGCGTAGAGATTGAAAAAAATATCCATATAATTTAGAAGAGAATTATAGATTTGCAGTTAGACTTTTTTATATTTACGTATCCGGAAATGCAATCGGAAAAGTGGAAAAGACGTCGCCGTATATCTGCGAGGCTTCCTCGGCAATGTTTTTTTAAAGGCCGCTTAACGTCCCGCGCAGCTTCGTGGCAGCAATTTGGTCTCGTTCCGCGTTTACCGGCGTAAGCAGGCGTATAAATAAGAGCGTAGGTGCGGCCCGCTCGGACATTTTCCAAGCCGAGGGTCGCCTTTCCGTAGCCAACGGTTTCTACCGGCAGTCAGGCAGGCAGGCAGGCAGGCACAGGCCACCCCTTTTCCTTCGCCCTCCGGGGCGTACATGCGTGCCGATCGATATGCCGCGGTGCATGCTCATGCCCTGGCAGAGCACTGGAAGAGATTAGCGGACGAACCGCGAGCGATGCTTGTTTCCATGGGAACCGCATCTTCGAGACACGGAAAGTTTAAGCGTCTGCGGTGAAAACCGGGGGGGGAGGGGGGAGAAAAAATAACGGAGAGCGAAAGTGGAAAACGAAATTCGAGCGGGAGCTAATAGCCTTGGTCGAAGTCATCCGTGTGTGTGTGTGTGTGTTCCCTCGGAGGGATTGTGCGATTCTTCGAGGCACTCGATTTCACCGGCACGCTCCAGATAACAATGTCCCATCATCGACGTTCTCATTGATTTTCAAGCCGTTCGATTGGCATCCTTTTTTTAGTTTTATTACGGTCAAGCAACGACGCGTGCGTCGAACATCTGGGCAATATTCGCAAGCTGCTAAGCTTGCAAATTGCAAACGTATTTTGTTCGGAATCGTGATCAATAATTATGTAATGATTACTTTTCTTTTACTGCGGTTATGACGGTTAATGATAATAATTTGTAGAAAATCTGCATTTGAGAATTGACTCGATGAAAGAACAAGTGATGAGAAAAAATAAATTAAATCATTTGTTTGCGATGGTAAATTGCTCATTATAGATCATCAAATGTTATCGCAATCACTGATTTTTATTCTCGCAACGATTAACCGATCGATGTTTTATCGACAGAGCAATTAACGATGTCCGGCGGAGTCGCGATTATCGGAGTTGACGTGGACCGAGATTAATACGGATAACTGAAAGCTCGAGTAATACGGCAGCAGGATCGATGAATATTCATAAATCGTCGAATAAAATCAAAGAAAACGTTTTGATGGTGTAATATCGCAGATGTATTTAAGTTCGATTACACGATTACAGAATCGAATGAACGTTTATTAAACTTGTGGAAAAAATCAAGTCACAGATTTTGTTATCTTTCTTTGCTTTCCATGTTTCGTTCCATTGACGTCTATAAAAACCATTAAAAAACCGAGACGCTACTATAAAATTCAAATTCCTTAGATAATGTGAAAAATTAAACGGAACTCGTAATCGCGAAATATCACAAAATAATCGATTATTATTCCAACTCTGCTTCCAGTTATCTACTATTCCAAGCGTAGAAACCTGTCAAACATGACAACAATGGAAGTACGAATTTGTTTCGCAACGAGTGCAAAGAAAGCTTCGCAATGCAAGCTTACATCAGAGCTCGTAACATCGCAACTCCGAAAAGCGAGCAGACCAGTACCAGCACCGAACAAAGTTGAGACGTCCCGAACCCGGCAAACAACCGAGCCATTAAAGAATCATTGGGCTAGCTCGAAAGTTTGCGATACGTTCGATCAATCTAAATATACAGTCGATCGGGTCAGCAAATAATATCTACAAATACGCTGGCCGTTATACCGAATGTTCTCGACAATAGCCTAACAAGCTAGTAGGACCCCAACATATCATCCGCCCCCGAGTAACCAGTTGCAGGACAAAGCTCCATACAATCGTACGACAAAGCTCTCTCAATAACCGAGATTATCGGATTTCCCCAACGATTGTCCTCTTCTCACAAATGATTTAAGGCAGCTTTCAAGTAGATTGGCTGGCGATGAAATCGGTCTCGGTGTTCGCGGCACGAAACTTCGAAGCGGTAGAGGGTCGTGGCCCGTTGCTCTCCGCCGATAGCTCGGGAAACGGAAGAGAGGAAGAGCTTCGGACGACGACTCGTGGGCGCGCGGTGCAATTTTATTTGGGCAAGCTCGAAAAACGAGCGGCGATCGCCAGGACCTTCTCGGAGGGGAGGGGAAGGGGCCACAAAAGCGTTACCGTTGCGCCGCACCGTCGGAATTTCTTTGTGCCGGGACTTTTCTAAAGCCGGCCACAGGATAAATACCTGAAAGAACGGGCCTCTCAGGAGTCTCCGCGCGCGGAGATCCCCGGCCCCGGCCAATTTTCGTCTGTCAACGAGGGCACAATTGAATCTGTATACCTGAACCCCCGGACAAAGGGGGCACACGGATAATTCGCCGAGAATTATGGACCGTGGAAAAGCCAGAGTAAATGCTCTCCCTCTCTCTCTCTCTCTCTCTCTCTTTCTCTCGTCCCTTCCCGTCGAGGAGTTCATTTTTCCATGACCACGGGCCCAGCGGAGGGAGAAGGCTCGCCGCGACGGCCCGCACGCACGGGAAGAACTAAATCTCTAGCAGCGGAAGTCGCTCGATTACACGTCTCCAAAGCGCCTCGCGAGGCCGACGGGCCGCGCTGCGCAACGCGCCGCGGCAAAAACCGCGCCCGATCGAACCGGGTGAACGCCGTGTAATTTTCTGCTAGCACTTTTATTAGAGATCGTTTGCTCCGCGAACCCCGTCGTAAACACACCGCTTATTCGCAAAGTAATCACAAAGTTTGCGCGCGCCAGCGGCCTACCCTCGTTCCCGTTCGGGACCCGTTCCACGCGGAAGAAGCGCGCCTCGGGAATTAAATCGGGATCGCAAGAGAAAAAAAGAACGGTCCCCCGTCGATAAACCGCGACTTCTAACTGGCCAGGCGTCTTCTAATCGGGCTTTTCGGTGGCCCGTTAACAGCTTGACTGTCGCGTACGCGTAACTTTGCGAAAATTGGAATTACATATTGTCGATAAAGTATATAATAATTACATTATTTAAACACGCGTAACGTAATTATACTGTTAATTTATCTCGACTGTCATGGTACCTATACATAGACGTTAGAATTACTTAAAATTAAATTGTCAGGAATTAATTTCCGCGCCAGTCCATCACGTTGTCTTCGCCTTATTAAGATGTCGAGGAACTTTGTTTTGCAATTTTAATTCGATCTAATAAAATACTCTAATTTTGGGCTTCCGACGCGGCAGTGAATCTCTGGGCACACTATCTGCCGCCTCCATTGTCCCTCGAAAAATATACGAAATCAGACAAGCTGCTCATTTAACAGACTTATAACAGCAATTGCTTTGATAACCCTCCCACACTTCGTAGATCCAAAGAAAATTGAACTCGCCGACCGGATTGGAATAAAATGTTTGTTTTCCGAGTAGCTGAGTCAGATCATTCTCAGAGTTAAGAAAATTATTCACGGCGTACAGAAAATTATCGTTGAAGAAATTTATTCCCATACCTAAGAATATTATGCCGCCGGAAGCGTGATCTGTAATTCAAAATATGTTTATCCTGTGGCTTCTTAAACCTGCGCCGAAGCTCCCGGTTAATTTCAAATTTAATCTCTGCAAGTTATGGCAGGCGGTGGCGAATCGATGGCTGATCCCGACGGAAAACCAATTTCTCTAACGAAACAACAATCGCAGCTTTCGCCTGAAATTATCGCCGATGGGGTAGAATGCATCGGTGAATCTCGCGCGCGTTTTTTTTCAAGCGGATTCCTCGTCCGTCCGGTCGGGATTAAAACTTTCAAAGAGTCGAGAACGATGATCGTTTCTCACGCGTGCCGCGTCGAACCGATGCGTAGTCGCGCGCGCGCGCGCGCGGGGCAAGCAAGCGAGAACGCTCGCATCGTGTTCGCGCGTAATTTTGCGTCACCATCCCCGGTCTCGGCTCTCTGAATTGCAGCTGCAGACTGCACCGGATGTTTTGGCGATGACGGTTCGCCTCGACGATTTTCTGCGGGATCCAACGACCGCGAGAGACTGAGCCACGCGACTCGCGCAGGAAATACGCGCGAGGTGGGATGTCTTTCCCACAAAGAACATTTTTCGCGTGGCAAAATCAACCGACGCCTGCTTTGTGGGTATAATTATAGATCACTAATCCGTGGATGTAGATATCGACTGCAATCAAATACATAATCTCACTGTTACTTATACAGTTTTCAGAGTCTAAAGTATGCACAATCTTTTATTTTCTAATAAATATTTTTAGTTCGTTGTTTTAACGACAATTATTCGATTATATACAGCTGCATAGAAACGCATTTAAAAAAAAGTATTTTATATAAGAAAACAAGTCGGATCTTTTTACAGTTTCTTGGAGAACATAAATTTTAAAAAAAATCTCTGCAAAACCTGCCGTCTGAATTCTTAAAATTGCAAATGTTATAGCTGATCGATCATTTATAATACGAATGATCCAGCATTACCATACGAAACCTCAAACGCGTTTTTCCTCGGCACTGTTTTCGCGAAACTATGTCGCGCCGTTTAAACATCGCGCTTCCGCTGGCAGTGTAATTTTGTGTAAATCGATCGGCCTACACGTTCTCGAATCGCCTGAAATTATCGCCTATTACAATATAAAGCAACGAAACGGTCGGAAATTGATTGCCTACTGAAAGAAGCCTAAGCACGTCGGTGCATAATTTATCCCGAACTCCCCCTAGAGTCCGGCGTGGAATCTACTACTTCTCGGCTATGCAATTTATTGTTGCGCATCCTGCGCGAGTAATCGCTGTTTTAAGAATGAAGTCTTTATTAAATTAAGTGGCGAGAGGGTAATGAATCCGACGATCCCGTCCGACAATGATAAAAATAAAGATTACGAGGCTGCTGCGCTCTTTCCATTAAACTGACGGACGAGTGCGTGGACTGCGGGCGATATAAATTAGTACAACATGGAATGTCGAAGTTCCCGTGACGTGGAATCGTTCCGAAAGTCGACGATTTACAAGTAGAATATCAAACGGTGGCGGGGATATAAATCTCGTCGAGGGTATGAATCTCGTCGGGGATATAAATCTCCTCGAGGATATAAATTATTCTCTCGAATGCGTCGAAAGCGAGACGATTCGTCGCCGACGAAAAATTGTCCGGGGAACAACCGGTATCGTCGCGATCGATCGGCGAATAGATTCGCGAGAGGCGTGTGCCCCTCGTTGAGGACGAATCCTTGAGAAACGTTTCTCCTTGAGTTCCTTGCGAAATATCGGCGGGGGCCTCGCGACGATTTTAGCGACGTAAACGCTCGGTACACGCGACTCCCGGCTCCTTGTTGTGTGATCGCCGGCGAATCGATGTCGGCCGCACGAGAAAAGGAGACAAATTACCCCACCCGGTCTATGCACGCGAATCGCGGCGGGCGCGAGGGAGCTAGGAGGTCCGCCACGAAAATACTTTCATAGCCCGTTTCTATCCTCATTCGTGTAGCCGGTGTATCGATTCCCCTCGTCCTAGCTAAACCGTCCATAAAAAGCAGGGATCTGTGTTATCGTCGGCGAGGTCAATCCCTATCGTCTCGTATACAATATAGGTTCATTATAAATGTAAAAGAACAATGTTGAATATTAGATCGAATTTTTGTTGTATCAATTGTGCGGCTGTTTCAAGTGGGGTCGCGATTGAGCGGTGTTCCATAATGGGTACTCGTGCCTTAATTGCAGGCCGCGGAAGCGAATCGATAAAAGCAGTTTCTTTAACTTGGAA
Source organism: Augochlora pura (assembly GCF_028453695.1). NCBI lineage: Eukaryota > Metazoa > Arthropoda > Insecta > Hymenoptera > Halictidae > Augochlora > Augochlora pura. The sequence continues at coordinate 4,775,369 of NC_135773.1, read as the reverse complement.
CATTGATCGGGGATAAGCTATTATAGCTCTATATTCAGCAAACTGGAGGCGCATGAATCAATTTCGACCTTTTTCTACGAGATCGAAGTCAGGTGCTCGAAATGATAATCTCGTGGAACCGTGTGTGTGTGCGTGTGCGCGAGAAGTCGTTCGCAGTCGTTCGACGGTGGTTCCAAGACTAGGAGGGCGAAAGCAGCATCGATCTTCGGCAGACCTCCCCCAGGAGTATTTTGACAAAGTAGTCGACGTCTCCCGGAGAGGCTTAAAGAGACCAAACGAGAAGCGGATCGTCCAAGAATACCAAACAGGCAGAAAGAAGAGAAGGAGTGTGCGTGCGTGCGTGTGTGTGTGTGTGTGTGTCGGGGAGCGTCGAGGCCTCCCGCGAAATTCGTCACGTCTGACGCAGTTGCATCCGAGAAAACTGATTCTGCGAGAATCGGCCCCGGCTCTCGATGGCGCGCGCGTTCCCGTATACAGAAGCCACGATCCATAATGTCGGCGGAAATGACGCGAGACGATGCGGAATAATCGGCGGGGCCCCTCATTTATCCTGCGAATCGACTGCGTTCGATGCCGGCGGATATCGCGTACACCGGGCGTTTCATTCAACGCGCGTATTTGTCGTGTAATGAATCATGCACTTGTTTCCGAAACGTTTACAGGATTATCGATCCGCGCTGGTTGAATGAAAGGATTAGGTCGAATCGGCGAGAGAGCGAGCCGCGGACGGGATCTCTGATCCGGCTCGGAGGCATCCGTGGCTCACGGGAGAGGCGCGCTCAATGAAGAAATCAAGCAGCGATTTAATGAGCTCTCATAGAGCCGATGGAAAAAATAATCGAGGACTCATCCAGCTTAATTGAGAAATTCAATTGAGCATTTATAGCCGGAAATAAATTAGCCGGCCGCCGCCTTGCGGTCTACGGTCTCTTCGGTGTGCCCGCCGTGGCTTGACAAGCAGCGCGCTCCCGCTATTTTATTTTATGCGTATCGGATCAGAATTGATCCTCTCTGTTTGCTTTCGACGCGATGCGATCGTATCGATGAGGTGAGAGGTGAACAGGGAGGGCGTATCACGAAGATTGGATCTTTAACAGCCTGATCATTTTGATGGCACGGGTCGAGTCCAATCGCATTGTATAAATCCTAGTTTCGAAGAACTAATATCATATTATTACCGATTATTTTTAGTGTAAACTGATAGAAGTAGCTTAGAGCAATCGTAAATGTCTGACCGTTACAATGCTTATTTAAATTGGTAGTTCTTATAATTTTTAAAAGTGCACCGTGGATTTCGTGTAACAATATAGAGAGAAGAATTTAAGAAAATTATTGAGAAATCTGGTATATTCTCTATTAAAAAATTTCTTATTTGAATTTTTGATAAATAGTATCCCGAGGTGTAAAAGTACTAAATGGTGGTAATAAAATTTATACCTGCCTGGACGGAGGGAAATTTAGAGTTTAGGTATCATTCAATGAATTTATGACCTCAAGCCCGCTTTCTATTGAGGTAGTTGAGGACTCGGTACCATAAAATGCTAAAAATACGGTGTCTTCCAACAGAATTGAATTACTGCTAAATTGCAGCGACATTTTAAGCAAAGGAATAAAGCTATATATTAATACTCCGTGATTGCCCTTCGTTTTGCACGAAGACTCCATTTATATGCCAATAGTATTTGGCATATAAAGTAATTGTTATTACCAGGCAGTAACAATTCGAGGCTGGGTATAGTTTGATCGTTAAAGACGCGATTTGTAATAATAGACGCATGAAATCGCTATGCACCGCACCGAAGGCCGGTTCATTAGTGCCCGAAATTCCGAATGGGAGTTCGCGAGGCCGCCCATGGGATTCCGCGAATTCCTCGTCTCGGGATCTGGCGCAGCCGGGGAGGGTCGGTCGTCGATAATCTCGCAAATTTCATTCCTAAAATGGGCGCCCGCGGACAAAGACGGTCGGAAGAACCACGAAGAAAAAGAGCTGGTGCGTGGCGACGACGACTGAACGTACTGGAATCCGAAGACGCGACCGACCGGCCAGGCCGGCCACGGCCACGGCGACGGCGACGGCGACGCTAACGAACACAGCGCTGGTGTGCACCGTCCGCGCAACTCGCGCGCACACCAGTCGCTTTATCGCGACGATGGGGGCGACAACACCATGGAGAAAACCAGAACGACCCATACCGAGCGAGCCTCTCGGCACATAACACACGCTGCTGCGCGCCGAATCCATCGGGGACGAGCAACGCCGCCGTCGCGCGATCACCGCCTCACGCAAATAGATGCTCTTTTATTCGCATAACTCAATCGCTCCTCGCAATAACGGGCAAACGTTTCTGGCGCGATCCTCCTCCTATCGAGCTGAATAGCGAAAACAATATGCGTATGATATTTCTATGGCGGTATCTTTTGTCGGAAAACTGATTTTTCAGGGACCGGAGAAGTTTCAAATTCTGACTGGTAAGTGGATTATTTTATTATAATGTGTATAGCAAGATTCTGAATCATCGAGACTCAGCTGAGACAGCTGACTGGTTACATGGGGTAAATAAATAAATGTTAGTGATATAATTAAAAAGTAAAATTATCAGTATATTAAAATTTGATTTTATATTATAACAGGACTATAGAAAGAATAATTGTGACAAGAATTTTGTGAGTTTTTTTTATTATATGTTGACCAATTGCATCGAATGTCCATTGAAAATGGCATGGAACGTCTAACGTAATTAATAATTTGTATAAAATACGAAATACCCATGGAAAAAAGTGAGACTCTCAAAAAGCCCGGTTCTAGAGCACGGACAACGACGTCAAGCCTGATTTTCGAGACGAACCTAATCCGGCCGATTACCTGCGAAATCACGTCGACGAAACAAATTGCCCAAAAAGAGTGCGCGCGCCGGCGGTCTGGGAAAAAGTTGGCAGCCGTTTCTCGAAAACGGAGACAATTCGAGCAGGCATCTAATAAACCACGCGCGTCCCTCGGATTCCAGCGCGGAGACGGTGACAGTCCGAAGAGAGACAGCGGTCGCGAGGAATCCTCGTTGCGCTTTTTGCGGCCGTTCCGCGCCAGAACGCGTCGTGGTAGGTCAAAGACGCGGCGATCCGCGAATTCGAGAAAGCGAAGTGGCTCGTCTAGCGAGCGAACAGAGGAACGACGGCGAAAGGCGTCGGGTGACGAACCGCCAATGGCAGGGAACGAACGGAACGGAACGAAACAGGACGAGACGAAGCGAAATGCAACGGAACGGACGAACAAGAGCAGGCGGGAACGGAACGACGACGTATACCTCAAAGCAAACAAGATCGGCGCGGCTCTGCACCGGCAATGCGGCACTCTCCGGCCGTCTTCGTCGTTATCATCGATATTGTGTTCCTCGTCGTGGCAACGAAGGCTACAAAGAAGAGGACGGCGCGACGGAAGGCGTGTGTGTTGCACAGGAGAGAGAGGATTCCAGTCGAAGAAGGGCCGTTCTGCCCCACACATCCCACCCGTGGTTTCCGCCGGCCTTGGAGCCACTGAACCACTCCGTGGTTCAACGATTCGACGGCGCAGCGGTGCTCAACCGGCACGCGGGTCTAGGCTTTCGCGATCGATGCCGGAGCACTGCCGACGAAAAACGGAGCGGGAGAACGAGAGAACGAGAGAGAGAGAGAAAGAGAGACGGAGTAGCGAGAGCGGCTAGTTGGTGCCGAGGCGACGGCAAGCCAAGGGGGTTTGATAGCGGGATTGTTGGTAGAAGATAAGGGTTCCCTCGGATAAAGCCGGCTAGGTCTGGATTTTCGCGTTGGTTTGTTCGAGGCTCGGGCATTTCGTACCACCTACGCTCTCACCCCACCTCTCTCTCCCGGCTCATTCTTCTCCCCCAGAGCGGTGTATAGCGGGAGAGATAGGGATCATACCTCAAGCTTGGGAAGGTGTGCTGTCTACGGTTTGTTCGGCGGCTACGTTTTTCGCACGGTGCGTCGAAGGAAAGCACGTGTGCGACACGACACGACGACGACGTACCTCGACCCGCGCTCGCGCGCGCGCGGATGGTCTCGGATAGCTAAACGGGACTCGGATGTTTCTAATAATACGTCGGTGTCTAAGGAACGCTTAGCGATCGGGATCGGGGGGGATCGATGGTAATAATAACACGCGGCGCTTACACGCCGCGCCCGCTCTCCGATCCGCTTGCGACGCGTCCCGATCCGCGCGAATTAACCGCGTCGGCTGTGCAACGGTGGATGAAATTTAACGCGTACACGCCATCCATTATCGATATCGGCAGCTTCTCCGCAGAATATAGAGATCCTGCCCCGTCGTCGGGTCGGTCGTGCGGAGGAACGGGTTTAGATTAACGCGTTGTTAAGTGACCGGATAACGAGCCACGTTGAAACGTACTCCTTGTAAATCAGCCGGAGGTTCTCAGAAATCGGGGCCCGAACACGACCGAGGAACAGCAACGGAGGAGAGGCACGATCCCCGATCGACCTTTCGAATTCAACGCACGATCCGGACACCTTCCGTTCGTTCGCTCGTTCGTCCTGGTCGTCGCCGCCACCACCGCCGCCGCCGCCGCCGTCGTCGTCTTCGTCTACGTCGTCGTCCCTCGGCCGGCCAATGGCCAAGCACCGTGGCGAATACGCCACCTAATTTTTTTCTCGCTTTCCAAGCCTTTCAGCCATCGGCAGGAAGTGACATACACCGAGAGAGAGAACACACCGGCGTAAATACGGCGCGCCGCGTACCCGGCTATCGGCGGATTTTACTTTACCCCAAGGTGCACGCTCGCGTACGTGTCGCCGCCCGAGGAATTCTACTCTACCATGGAACAGTCCGCAGCCTGTTTTCGTGCTGATATCCTCTATGATCCACGATAGTCAATTTCCTCGAAAATAGTACGAAATTCGAGAGAAAGTTTCACTTCGTGGACTGTGATTAACTTAAGTAGCTACACGGTTTATATGTGCAGAGTTGCAACTGTTTTCTCGCTGGCTTCGATGTTCAAATATACTCTAGTTCTGAGTTGTAGTTCAGACATTTTATGCGTAACGATAAATGATTAATTATCATAGAAATTTTTTACGACAAACTTTGTTCTTAGTTCAAATAGAATTAAAAGTAAGATTACAATTGATACTTCTAGTCAAAATAGTTACAAAAGTATCGTAGTATTTTTGGTATGTCAGTATAATAATAAGAAGAAGAAATAGTGTATAATAAATATCTATTAGATATATTAAATATTTGGAATACAGAAAAATATGATAAAAATGGAAGATCGTCAAATTAATTTTTAAAAATGTCTATGTACGTCTACTATTTATCCGAATATTAGTTAGTATGATTTTTCGCGAACCTGCAAATTTTTTTCGCAATTTTTTATTTTTCCTAATAAATTATTTCCAGAGGTTTCGCGACATCTCGCCGATAATATCTGCGCGACTTACGACGCGCGCTTCGATATCGGATAGGCATCGCCGTGAAACACATTGGATGCCCGCGCGCGATGCGCCGGGTTGCAACGATGAGCCGAAATAATCGTATATTTGTGGAGGCACTCGAATATTTTTTCAACCGTGAGCAAAACGTTGGCTGCGTGGTGGACGAAACGTTTCGCCGTTCCACGTAAACGGTCCGTACGGTTCGTAAAGCTCCGTGAAATACAGGTATACCGGGCGGTAGTCCCGAGGGACTGGGAAGATGAGGTCAGGTCCGCGGGACACGGGCCACCTTCGAGTACCCTCGTCATGGAATAATCCCATAAACTGGCGTCCCGTTAAAGACGGAGCCATGTGCCATACAGAACAGAGAACTCTATAAACGAAGGAAACGAGCCGGGCCGGGTCCGTCTCGGATCTCGATTTGTCGCTTTCTCTTCCGACCGTGCTCTGTAACATCTTCTGCAACATCGAGATCTTCATCGATTACGAGACCGATCGATGATCATCGATCGCGCGAAATCGTTTCTATTTTCGTAATCATTGGGAACTCTTCCATACTCATTTGACAAATATTTCTCAAAAATTACAGTAATTAAAAGTGGCCAATAATATCCCTGATCTTTTATTATGTATACAGTAATTAGATTGGTCGGAAAATAATTTCGTTCTTTAACTATTTGACATTTCTCAGACGGCGAACAGGCTGATTAATAAAATCGTACTCGTTTAAGTTGTATAAATTTTTGTACATTTTCGAACGTTCGCTGCAAGAGTCGACTTTCGAATTCTCGTCCAAACATCGTAGACTATAACCTCGACACCTGCGTAGCCAAGCTGCCGAAATTCCAGGGTGCAGCGGCGATCGCCAGCAATTAACCCTGCATATTTGCAGCGTGCTGCGCGGAGTGCCATCGCTGACCGCGGATCATTCACCGGTGACGTTGACAAAAGATGGTCCGAGTGTCGCAGGTGCGGGGCTCGGACCGAGGAGGGTCCGAATGGCCCGGCGATGCACCTGCGGGCCTGTTCGGTTTGTGCGAAGGTTCGGTAGGAGGCCGACGACTCTCTCGGACCGCGCCGCGCGGGCCCGACACGGCCAAGACGAACGGAGACGGAAAATAAAAAGCCGGAGGATGCAGACACAAATAGATTGCAAAAACATAATAATAGAGACAGAGAAAGAGCAAGATACCGGACGGAGAAACAGAGCGGGAGCAGAGGGCCGACCGGGCTGGACCAGAGGCCGAGCCGAAGCCGGACCGTGGAGCCAGGAGAGGATTCTACGGCGGGAAGAGGCACGCTTTGTCTCAAGGCGAGCGCTGTTCTCCTTCGCGGCGGCGGCTCTTCAAAAGGCCGGACAAAGGAACGAAAATGCCAGGCCCGGCGGACGCGGCCGCGACCAGTTTGAGAACCTCTCTCCGCTGGTCCGCGACCTCTTTGTCTACGGGGATCGCGCCGGAGCCCCTGGGGATCTCACAGCCTATTAGGAGTCGTTATCATTTCACCTCTCGCTTAGGAACGACCGGTGCCGAGCCGTTCACGGGAAACCGGGGGAACCGCGCGTGAAATTTCGACGCCTTGTGCACCGCTGCACCGTCCGATCGACGAAATTCGAAAAATCAACTTCATGCGACGAGTCGCGCGAACATTCTGTCAATAACCGTGCACTCTTTTCGACATTCCTTCCAAAATATTTCTTGTCCCTATCTAAAATTTTGTATAACTTTTTTCCTAGAAACTGATGCAACCTTGAAAAATAATGAAGGTGTTTTCAGATTAAAAATCGATTACCCGTAGATGCTACGAATTTTGTCGCGAGCGCCTATACTATAATCGCGGCACTGCGAGCCAGTGGTTGCTCTTCGATCTTCTCTCGGCGTGCCGTTGTCCCGTGATTTACAACAGAGCAGAGAGAGAGAGAGAGAGAGATTCTCGGACCGCTCCGCGGTTCATAAATATCGGGGAACGTTCCAGGAAACCGGGCCCCGGCACGGTAAACAACGGGGATTTTTGGGTTAATTGTGGAATCTTTCGAGAACCGAAGACGGACCGCCGATTCCAAGATTTAAGGGAATCCGAACCGTGGAGAATACCGTGGCGGCCGGTAGCCGTGTTGCCCGAGCGATGATAAGAATTTAGTGATGCTAATGAGAAGCTTGATCGTTATCCGGGAATCGATAACTGTTTGTAGGAACAAATATGTACCGCCGCCTAGGAAAGTAGTAATTCACAAAGCGGTGGAAACGTCTAAGGCCCGTTTGACCTCGCGATTGTTAGCGACCGTCTAACAATTAACGATGAATCGAGGTTACGCCGCCTCCTTTTATATCCTCGACTTTTTTTCAGCTTCGTTAGTAAGCCGCGAGATATAGGCGACGGTCGTTAGGAGCATTTAGCGTAATCTGATTCCCGGCCGAATAAAATCGGGACCCGGGGGGGGGGGGGGGGGGGCGCGCTTCCGCGAGCAACGCGACGTCGGAAGGACGAGGATGAATCCTTCAACGCCGTCGAGATGTTCCCCAGAATTTATGCCAATTGGGGGAAGTGTCGGGAAAAAATTCAATTCTGTCGCGTTAATACAATTGGTTGCGAGCGATGGGTTTAAACCACCGTAGATGATCTGCGGAAGTTTTATATTTGATCGTGATGGTAACAGTCGTAGCATATTTTAACGTTAATCCTTGAAATTATCAAAGCGACAATAAAGTAAATGTTCTACAATTTAAGTCTGCAATTAATAGAGAGCAGATCTTTCGGCAAAATAAAAGTCGTCTTCCAATAAACAGAAGACAGATAAAAATATATTTCCGATATTTGAAAATTTAGGAAATTCAAAGTAATATAAAATTATTCATAAAATCTTAAACTGTTTCAATCTTTTTCTGATCCATCTTCTACTTTTCTCTCATGAATGCATAAAATTCGGCTGGTTGGTAATCATGCGATCAAACCATTAATATTGAAATCAATAAAAAGAAATAATTTTATTGAAATGAAACAATGAGACGCGATTTTAACGCTATCCTTATTAAACCCGCAACGTTCAGAGCGTCGCTTTCTTTTACCTGATTTGCGGAAGGCAAATAACATCGCGTGACAAATGGAACAAGTCTTAACGCTATTATCCTTCGCGATAATGAACACACGAGTCGCGAACAGGCACGATTAGCCGCTTTTCCAGAAAAAAAAAATGGAGGCTGAACCGGCGTTGCATAACCCGAAGAAAGTTATCCATACCGGCGGTGGACATAGGTAAAGCAAGGCTCGACACTCGGAACATTTCGTCTCGCGAGAGACGGCACACGCCTAACGAACCCGCGTGAACGACGAACGTTCGCGCGTCATTATTCCGCAAAAGAAGAAGGCATTAGGCAACTAGATGTGGGTCAGTGCCGCGATCCGTGCGCCCCCCCTTCCTCCCCGGTAATTCTTCCCCGCACTCTTTGTTTCGCGCGGTCCTCTCCGATGTATCTTTCGAATTGGCTCGCAGGTCTCGTTAGAGAGACCAGAACACTGTCACACCGCTTTCCCTTTCCGCGACTTTTGCCGTTGCGTAACAACTGCGGAGGCTTTAATACGTTACGCGGCCGGGCTCCCAACACGTGCCGTGCACGAGCATGACTCCTTTTCTCGTTGCGCGGGCAAAACTATCGCGACCCGGTGCTCTTAAAGCCGATGGAAGTTCGGCATTGTGAAAGCAACGGCCGGCCGACGAACGAGCGTTTGTTCCGAAGCGTTGTGCGTGTTTCGCAATGGAAAATATCGACCGAACGAAAATTTATATCGATCCGCGAACATTCGTTCACGGAGATGGGTACAACAAGACAACCAATTTGTTCGCGAGTATCTTACGTGGAATTATTCTCAGAGCGCGATTAATATTTACGAGGTTTAGGTAGTAAATCTACGGCGATGCTTTCCTAGCATCTTCCCAAGGAATCGTTAGAAAGCAACAGGAATTTCGCGTTTAATTAACTAAACTGTTTGGACCGATCTAATGCATCGTTATTTCAAAGTTCATCGATAATGCACAAGCCTCCCAATTTCCGTTCCGAGTGTGGGCAAAACAGAATCGCGCAACGGGATGATCAGAAGCGACGCCGAATAATGCCCCGAATTTAATATTCCGCAGACGGGAAGGGACCGAGAGCTCGACCACGAGAGGTGGATCAAATTGTCCTCCGCCGAAAAACGAGACCGCGGGAACGGCGGCCAGCGGCGAACGGAGGGGGAGGGGGGAGGGCGCGGGCGAGAAGAACGCGAAAGCGTAACCGCAACGCGAATCAGTATTAAACCGCAAACAGTCGGCGTCCGACGAGAGCAATCGTCGAAAGCACCGAATCACGAGGGAGAATCGTACTCTCTCGTGTGTACACGCTTCCGGAGGGAGACTGCCGCCTGTAATATTCGTAAACTGCGTTGTTCGGCGCGGGAACAAAATTCAAAAAAATCCGATCTTCTTATTAACGCTAATGAACGTCGCAAAACGCGAAGCTAGTCGGCGTAATTGAAACGAAAATCCGGAGGAACGGAGGAGCGGCGGACCTCAATCCAGCCGGAATGACGTCGGGAGTTGTGGAGCTCGGGATTTCATCCCAAAGGCTTCGCATTGTGAAGAACATAACTTGTATTTTCAGTTCGGCGTGTTATTGAATAATACCTTCGCGTTTTCCAATAAGTAATCCGCAGAGTCCGGACCTTTCAAAAAATATTTCCGACGACGGTGCAACGAAACCACGACCGAAGAAAAGGTGATAATCATGCTGCGCGGCTTCGAATGCGAAATAAAAATTTTGCTACTCCTTTCAATCATTTTAATGAGCTGTTAATGATGTGTTCTATGATGTTGGCTTTTTTTTATATCACGTTCCAAAATCATTTTTACGCTATTTGCATGGATACTTAAAAACCTGTTAAAAGTCGCGGAACCGAATTTCGTGCGCCCGTGTAACGCAACGAGTCGTATAAAACGATGAATATGGCGAGCAAGAAAAGCTATTTCGTTATTCGAGTTAAGCCGAAAAAAAGGTTGGAACGTAAGAATACGTAAATAGCTTGGACAGATTGAAAAACGAATGAATGACGAGATCCCGAGATTCGATTTCGGTCCCCGAACCTTGGACGTGCAACCACGACGGCACGGTGACTGGGCTGAAAACCAGGGCCCCATGGGCGGTGCGTCGAGAGTCCTGGAACGGAACATTTTTCGACTGGATCCCGCGGTCCGTATAATTTCATTAAACTGGGGGATCGAGCAAAAAACTTGGGGCCAACACGATTTGCCTCTTCGAGATCGAGAGTGGTCCGATGAGGGCCGCACGCGCCGGACAGAGAGGACACCCGTCGGCGGCGCGGTGCGAGCGAGAACGGGCGGACATGGGAGCCCGGGATGGGAACAGAACAGACAGAAAGACGAAAGAAACCTGGTGAACGAGCGAGAGCAAAGTACCCGCGAGCACAAGTCATCGGACGCTCACACGTCGCGCCGTGTATGGACGCCACACGCTCGAACACAACGAGTTTCTGTCTGCGACCGGGCGACGGCGCCGGTGTGTTCGCCTGTCGGTGTGCATGCACGAGGAGGACGCCGAGAGATTGCCACGGGTCCCGGTCGCCTGCACACGCGTACACGCGCGAACGAAGGCGAAAGGATGAAGCAGCCAGAGGCCCCAGCCTCGAAAGGCTAGAAAGAAACGGTCGAGCAGAGAGCAGTAGACACGGTCTTGAATCTTGACCTAGGACACGCACCAGCGACTACGTCACAGTTCGACGTACTACGAAGGCTCTCGTACGTGCCGCCGACGCCGCCGCCGCCGCCGCCGCGCTCGACATTCACACGGTTCGCCCAGGATGGAAAGGTCGGCACGAGGAGCGAGGTCGAGGCTTTTCCTTGAGCCGCGAGGAAATTCATTCGCCGCGTGAGATCCGACAGTTTCTGCGGGGGCCTCTTTGCATACGCGACCGGCGGCCGCCCCGTCGTGTTTCACGGTGAGCCAGGGATCGATGGCGAAAAATTTAGCGGCCGAACACGCTTTTTTACGCGATACCGAGGTCCTTGCGGAACACCTCGACCGACGCGAATTCATCGTTCACAGAAACGGCGTTGCTCGGATTTCTTTGGTAACCCCCTGCCGGGCGAATTGCCCGCCGGGAAAATCGTCTAGCGCTGCGCTCGCGTTGATAGTTCGCAGGAATTTTTTGATCTGGACCAGTAGGTGAATGCGGTAAGGAATTTTAATGAGCTATTATTGTAGGCGATGGAAAGCTGTCGTAAATCTCGACGCGGTTTCCTGCACTTCCCGAGCTGTAATTGTCGTCTCGCGTTGCTTTTAGTTTCATTGAGTTTTACTGCGCGCCGCGAAACAAGGCTGTAAAGGATGCAAAGTATGCAGAACCTACGTGCTCGATTTGTTTTAGGTAATATAAGGTCGGCATCTCGACGATCTCCGAGGAAAATCGATCGACCGAATAGCATCTCCATTGAGATGGCACTTTGAAAATATTTCACGAACGCTTCGGTTCGTTCCTTTTTCATTGACAAAATAGAAGCAATTATTTCAATCTCGCAGCATTTCTATAACTACTGTACGCACGGCAAACTCATTACAGACATGTTAACATGTTCCGAATAGCATTCAAACTTTTAGTTGCCGCAGCGCCCAAGCGACGCTTCCATAAAAGTAGGATTAAAAGCAAAGGTCACGGTGAACCTGACCCCGTCAATCGGCGAGGGTCGAAGCAGCCTCGACGGGCTAAATATTCCAAGCCGTTGTCCGAGGCCAACAAGACCATCAGCCTATCAACAATCTTCCGGGTGTTAATTCCCGGGCGTGTAATAGTCCGCGTCGCTAATGAAGTAATTAAACAATTATAGCCGACGCCTAGCGCTCGCGGGATGGATCGGCTTGGTAGCTGTTTAAACCGTTTGAATAATTCACGGGGAACGGGAGCGTACCGGTGGGTCCCAAAAGAAGAAGGCCGGGGTCCCGTGGAATTCCGGCAAGCCGTTCTCACTGGAATTTCGTGGCGTCAATGGGAGAGAACAGCGATCCGGCTGACAGCTCGGCGACGCTTTCCTCGTCCGGACGGAAGTGCCACGTCGGGTGCATTGTTGCGAGCCGGGTGTACGGGACGCGGATTGGCCAAATGGAGCGAGAGAGAGAGAGAGAGAGAGAGAGAGAGACTCGCAGAGAGAACGTTGTTCGCCGCTGTGTTCGCGCTTGTGTACGAACGTGTACGCGCTGCACGCACACACGATTTTACCGGGCCACGCGTGTAGGTGCGCGTGTGTACGGCGCGCGGATAGTGTAGGTGGCTCGGTTGCGAACCACTTCCTCCCGGGACGTGTGCGGTCTTCGAATAATCGGATACTCGTGCGTGCTGCATCGGGGAAAGGATGTGCACCGTTGTAAAGAGAAGCAACGAAAAAGGAAAAAAAAGAAGAGAAGAGCCACACGGACGGAGATAGGAGAGGGGCAGAGAAAAAGAGGAGCTACTCGATGCTCGAATAACACTTCTTTGTACTCTTTCCATAAAGCGGACCTGTGGCCGCTTTTACGCATGGAATAATACGCGCGCGCGCGCGCGAGCGCGGGGGAAACTCGATAATACCGGGCGGGCAGCGTGTGTAGCCGGAGCGCGTGGCCGTCGAAACGAGCGACGACGTTTCGACGATTAACGGGAACGGAACCGTGTGCCGGTCGGTATCGACGGAGAGGACGGGGCAACGGAATTCCACGTGAAACGTGTGAAAAGCGTCTTAGCCCTTCCTCTGGTCGGCCCACACCGCGAGCAAACAGTCTCTGATGTTCCGGCAACGAATTTCTCCGTTTATATTTTATTCGTGATCGTGACGTCAATCGAAATAATCTAATAATAATAATAATTGAAATAATCTAAATAATATTTAATAAAAAAGTAGGAGTCTGCTGGAGAGTACATCAAATATAAAAATGGAATAGAATTTTCTTTCAACAGTTTCATTCCAAATGAGGGAAAGACGTGTAACAAGAGGATTATATGCACAATAGAATATAAGCACAGGTCTTGGTTGGAACGTATAATTAACGCTGAACTACTATCGCCGTCTGTGAAACCGCTGGCAATTACTTACTGATCTGTGGTAGTAATATAACTGTACGTGAAAATGTAAAAATAGAAATGATTTTAATGGATTTGCTTCTATTCGAGCGAACTTCGACCCGTTCAATGTCGGCGTGCGAAATAAGAACATTTCGTTTTGGTTTTTTATGTGTTACTCTTTCATGTCAATAATAACGCATAATAGCGGTCTGCGAGACCGATAGCAGTGGTTAGGTAACTTTTAATAGGCGGAGTAGCCTCTTAACGTTAAAACTTACAGAGGTATACGAGTTACTGACGCGTATTGTTCCGCAAACGTGACGAGACGGAATTTATGTGCACCTTTCATTATTTTTAACCAAACGTCTGCTCGAATTAAGAAACTGATTCAATAATTCTTTATGAAAAGTTTCGATGTCAACCATGTTAAAATCAAAATTGCGAAGGCGCTAAAAATGACTGAAAGTGTACCAAAAAAAAATTATAGGAGAATACATCCATCGAGACGAAATAAAGTAGTACACCTTAACAAGAAAGAATATCTCGAAAAGATGAAAGTCACACCGATCATCAGCTTCAAATGTAGTCCAATCCTTTAAGCGGTCAGCTTCAAATGTAGCGCAATCTTTTGACCGGTCATCGTGTTAAAGCTGCCGGGCGCGTCGCGGCAAAATCAGGGAGCGTAACGCGCGCGGGGATCGAGCGGATCCGCGACGAGTGTCGGCGATCAAACAATGTTGCTTTAAAAACCATTCCGCGCAGAAGCGTTTTGCAAGGGAATCGGCCGCTTACGAGGGCATAAACGTGGCATACGCCGCGGCCGATGGTCTATCGTCGTGGAATTTCGCCAAGCCCCGGCGAAGACCACGTACACAGCCGGTGTACGGCGCTACAACGCGGCCGGTCGTCCGCTACTACACGTCCCCAGGATAAAGAGAGAAAAAGAAGCCAGTCGGGACAAAGGTCTGACAAAGGAGACGGTGGTGGAGGTGGAGTAGAACGAGGAGGTGGTGGCGGCGGCGGCGGTGGTGGACAGTGGAGGAGAAAAGGAAGGCCACCGCCGTAGGAAAGAAGAAAATCGACGAGCACGAGGTTAGGTGAACCCTCGTCGACCGCTTGTGTGCACGTCGTTCGCTGGATATTCGATATCCCCCCGTGTATCCTCGAGTATTGGCCCCGGACCGCCGGTGCGCGACAAACAAAGACATTTTCCACTTCCGATGAGGCCTGCTAGAGAGAGAGAGAGAGAGAGAACCTCCGGCCCCACCGCCACGAAATTCTATCTTATCCTGTCTCACGGGATAGACACACCGGGATTCGCCGCGCGAGGAACCACGATAAACGGGGGCGTCTATCGATTAATCGCCGGATAGACGCCGCACAGTTTACCGCGATCTTCGATTCGAATTTCATACAATCATCTGGAACGGTCGAAGTGTGGAGCGAACGTTCCAGCGGACGGGTTTTCCCCGAGGTCACTCTCGCCGAGAGGTCATTTGTCTTTACCGGAGGATTAGTCCCGGATTACGGTAATCGTTTTACTACCGATTGGAGCCAGGAATTTCCAGTAGCTTCTTTGCTTTCCACCCTTCATGCTCACCTTATTCCCGCATTTTGCTCTACATGTGATCATCTAGAGGTTCGGAACGTTTCTTCGTTATACTGGACTCTAATTAAATAATTCATGAAATTGATACGGTCATATCTTGTGGAGCATCGCTACAATTTTCTTAATCCGGTAATTCTATAGGCTAGAAGCCTATTTTTCATTTTTTTACATAAATCCATTATAATAGTAACAATATTATTCGAATAATGATAACATTTTATGATTAATTTATAAATTTACTAAGATTACCAATGAAGAATTCAGCGCTGTTAGTGGAAATATTAGCCAAATTGAGAATCCCTTTCATAAGATGAATATAGAGAAGACATAGTGTGAAAAAGCACAAGAATTCGATGTATTTTCCTAAAAGTTCTCAGACTGTTAAAATTAATCTCGATTTACTCTACTACGTATAAATCTTCTTGGCACTTAATTCCTAAATATACAGAACTACTCCGGAACTGGCCAGCAGTTTTGGTATAAATTCAAGCATTTAAACAGGCAGAGAATGCTGACACTATTAAACAGATTCGATAGAGTGAACCCGTTTTCACGAAGCGCTGAAACGATCACGCGAACTGGTTCGTCGACGGGCGGAGATACGCGTCGAAAAAGAGGCCGCTCGAATTTGCTAGACCAGGCGGGGGACGCGCACGGTCGCCTGACCTACGGTTAAGTTTAACGTCCCTATTAGCGGATGTCATTTGAATGGGAATGTAATAAAAGTCGCGTGCAGCATAATTTAATTCAAGGTCGGGCACACTCGGGTCCCAGCCGTTTGCAGAACACCGTGATTATCGCGGACGCGTCGCTCGCGTATGCGCGGTCCCTGCGCGCGCAATTAAGCACGGGCAGCGGGACCGCGCGCGCGAGCCTTCGCATCGGGGGGGAGGGGGGAAGTAAAATTTAGCGATCCCGCGCGACAGTGGCTCGTGACGGACTGCCATTCCGAAAGGATTTGTCAGGCATCACGCGAAATTACGCGGTGCGCTCGAACCGCGTCGAACGACGACGTTCGCGGTCCCGTGCGGAGCTTACGTTCCCGCCGCGTAATGAACTCCGACGGCGACGACTGTCGCGGCGTATCTAGTACGGGGATTATCGATTGACTCGTATCCACGATGCAATCGGGAGCCTCGGATGGATGGCGATAAATTTCGGGATAAGCCAATTGGAATCGCTCGTACTCGGGCGGCGCAGAGGCAAGAGAAGAAGAAGAAGAAGAAACACGCGTCTCTCTCGCCAGGAGATACCGAAGGGCGGTTCTCGAGGCGAGCGACCTCTGGTCGAGGGTAGTCGGTGCACATGGCAGACAGAATAAGTAAAAAACGAGAAAAACTGCTCATTTCAGCCAACGCGCTGTAAACATCTGCTAGGCGGGGGCACGTTGGCCCGAACGACGACGGTTCTCAACCGAGCTCTCGACAGGGCGGCTCTCTCTCCTTCGTCGAGATTCGGTGGCGGAGTAGAAGAGAATCCTTCGCCGGCTTCTCTCCGTTTCCTTTCCTCCCTTCTCTCTCTCTCTCTCTCTCTCTCTCTCTCTCTCTCTCTCTCTCTCTCTCTCTCTCTCGCTCTCTCCCTCCGCCGTGTCAACGTTCTATCTTCTCCATCGTCCACCTTGAGGCAGCTTCTGCTCGTTTGTTCCTTTCGAGCGAGGGTTAAGTGTCGATCGAGTTTCGAGCATGAGAACGGAAAGGCCCGGTGTGGGTCGGCAGCTGCTTCGGAGCTCAACAAAGGCAACAACCACCGCGCGCGCCCGTCGTCCGTCGTCGTCGTCGTCGCAGCCATGGGTTGCTGGTTGCTACTATTCGAACGCTGCCATTGGTCGCGCCAGTCGCTCTCGCCACTGATTTCTCGTTCTTTTCCCCAGCCACACAGGGACCTCGAAGGCCCGATGCAACGATTTTATTGTTGCTCGAGGTCGAACGCGTCTCCGCGCCGATAGGTCCTGCATCTTTTCTTTCGGCGGTGCCGGCAAGGTTTCGAACGGACGGAGAAAGCGCGGGAAGGTTTCGACATCGCCGGCCCGCAAATTGAAGCGAGGAGGAATGGCCGAGCGAGCAGCGAGCACGGTCTGTCGGCCGGCCGGCCGGCCGGTCGCCCGGTTCCACGGCCTCGTGAACGCAGGGCCGAGAGATGAATGCCGAGACAGAATTGAAGTGCGTGACAAAGTATGTCGTTAAACACTGGGAGAAGGAAATTCGATGACAACAGCGCATTCAGACGCGGCCAGTTTCTCTCCCTCTGGTGTAAAATTCCACTCGCGGCGGAAGCTCTTAATTTTGTGGCCGACTCTCTGCGGTCGAAAGAAAAGGGGCCAGACTTTCGAAAATAATAAGCGGCGGGACCTCGTGGTCCTGACCGTATCCGTTTCCCCTCCCGAGCTCGAAAACAACTTTTCTCGTAATTGCTTTATTCCTTTTCCGGGATCGTTATCGCGTCATTCAAACGGCGATCGATATGTGGAACGGCGTAGGGCGCGCACAGCGATTTTCGATCGACAAAAGGTATGCGGCGCTTCCCTTCTTTTTCTTTTTTTTTTACGTCACGATAAATCCGCCGTACGGACACCGGCGATTTTTATCAACTGGCGAAGCATGTTCCACCCTAATAAAACGCGTAGAACCGAGAGACAAGTGAATTCGCCGTTGTAAATTCTTGGCCAGCGAATAAAGATCTTATACGTCAAGTTTCCGGGCTCTCTGTCCCCTCGTACCGGCGTAGTTTGACCACACCGAGCGAACAAGTCGTAAAATCCTCGGGAAAGGTCCCGCCCGTTCCCTCTGCTTTTTACGAACGCGCGTGAACAGCGGTAGGGCCTGTACGGGTCTATTAACACGATTCCATCGCCGACACAAATCTTCCATTTCGTTCGAAAGAGTAGCGATCACCGCGCGGTCTAGGCGAGCGTTTAGGCGCGTGCTAGAACGTCGTCAAAAATCCTAGCCGACTAATCTCTCTCTCTCTCTCTCTCTCTCGAATTCCCGGGCCACAGAGCATCCACGGGAGCACCGTTCCACGCGATCGATAGCTCCACCAATTAATCCGAAGCGACTCCGGTGTCTCCGTCTCCGGAATACAATAGAGAATGTATCCTTGAGGTACCGCAAGCAAAATTCAACCGACTAGACTGTCCAAACAGCCGTAAGCCCGTTACACGGACAGAGAGCCTAGGCCTAGGCGGTGGTTGAGTAACCAAATGTTACACCGGAAACCGTGCCCACTCACGAAAACCCCGGATACTCTTTCCGACGCAGCAGTCACCACCGGCGAACAATAAATAGACACCGGCGGCGTCTATCTAGCTGGCGGAGCAGCCTGTCTCCGAATAAACGAATTCGATAACGTCGCTCGGCTATTCCGCTAAACAAATAAAACTGTCTCGCGGCAGCTGGCACGCGTCACACGTCTTGCACTCCAGACGGAGAAAGTTTAGCGTACACAGAGAGACCAGCAACGCGACATAATAGCCGCTCTGCCAGTTGCGTATCGGGTGCGCGCGTCATTGCGGATTACGCCCTATCTGATAACCCTCATCCCTTCCTGGTGTCAATTTGACTGCCAATGTGTTTCTACGTCTGCTATACCGGTGACCAAAGCAGCTCTACCAGAGCCGGGCATTCTTCCAATTTATATTTATCTCTTTCTAATTCAATATTTTATTCGAATAGCAAATAGTTAATTATTCTATCTATTCTGAGAGTGTAAAATTATTCGACTAGTGAAAATAGTTGTTGACTGTCTTATCATGTCTGTTAAAACGAATAATTTGCCATATGAATTCCTATTTTTAATCGCATAAATTCCTATCTAGTTTTTGGAAAATAACGAACGATGACAGAAGTACCGCGTACCGTAGTTGGCACAAGAACGGAAGATTCAAGGAAAAAGAGTTTTTCGACCCGACAGGTAAGTCTATAGACCCCGGACGGGTTCGGCGATCTGAGAGGGCGGGTTCGCAGCACGGGGGATTTTCCCCCGGCGCGGGCAAGGGGTCCATAGGTTACGCGAGACCGCAGCTAACGACCTGGATAGCCAGCCGTGATGTTTCCAAAGTAGCGTCATCGTTCGACGCGATGCGACACGAGGCGACGAGTCTGGCGACGGACTCCCTCATTACAACTTCCGGTCCAGGAGACCGAGCCAGAAAGAGAGTCGGCCAGCAAGAGAGAGCGAGAGAGAAAGAGAAAGACGGAGAGAGAGCGAGGCCTAGGGTCGCGGGGTAGGGATGGAGAGAGAATCAGCAGTTCGACGGACCAGCTAGCTGCGAGAACGAGACGGACTGAGAGAGCGCGCGGGTGTCGGCGTCCACGGGCGGGAGCGAGAAAGAGAGAGAGAGAATCGAGCGAAAATGCTCAACAAATAGCCACATCCTCATAATGGAACGGCGTATCAAACTCATTAGACGTCGTTATTGAATCGACACGATTACGCGTACCGCAGAAAGACTCGATATCTTTCCGTTAAAAACGAACAGACCATCGGGAGAGAGAGAGAGAGAGAGAGAGAGAGATAGCCTGATCCGAGTCGGGACCTCGTCGCTTCACGCCGCACGGTACAGCCAAGGGCTCCCAAAAGCGGTGAAAAAACATTTTCTGACTAAAATCATATACCTATATCCACATTTTTTGTTTTACGAGGAAACAAAATTTTTTGCAGAATTGCAAAATTTTTTAATAATACTTACGAACCAAAATTTAATTATAAAATGAATCTATTGAATATACAAGGATAAAACTGATTAAAAACGAATTAATAACGAATTATACCAATCACTTTTGAAAAAATAATAAAGTTAGATAGACCACTTCTGACTCCCCAATATACCGCCAAAATGAATATACAAATAAAAAGAAATTAATAATAAAATCAAGCCAAATGATAGCCTAAATTCCAGACAAACTATATGCGAATTAGATTATCGCTGCAGAAATAATTCGTACAAATGGCCTTCCGCCGCGTTCGAACGCCTTCGACCGCACAGCGCGGCGATAGATATTCGCGCGCGCACTTGCTCCCCGCTGATGATTCCTGCCGGTCGCGACAAGCCCGTAAATGGTCCGAACGGTAAGAATCATCCAACCGATACGTGCCTGTCGACCGCCGGAGAGATTTAGGCGCGCTAGGCACGGGAACTCTCTTGGTCGCGTTGCAGCCAGTGATTCATACGTTAAACTGGTTCTTGCGACGGGGCTGCACACGTCGAAAGCAAAGAATCCCGATCTACGAGACACAATGCAATGTTAAAGAGAAAACGGACCGCGGAACGGACGCCCGCGGATTTGCTACCCTGCCGCCGCCGCCGCCGCCGCCGCCCCGGCGCGTCGCCTGCGCGCGACAGAAATAGGAAAACTGACTTTCTTGCTAATAGACATCGCGCGAGCACGCGCCCGCGCGCACGGGGACAGTCGGTAGAAATGAGCGAGCCCCGGTCATGTTGAGATCGCTCTCCGTTACAACATGACACGCGCGGCTCGAAGTTGACTTATTAGCCGAGATAAGTGGTAAGAGATAATGATTTATTGGCCCGTTTCACTTTTCTCCCACCGCCGGGTGGTATGCGAAGCATTTAACAAGCTTTTCGCGTACAGCTTTTGCATCGGGATTCTTTTAGAATTGTTTCTCCGGGACAGACGCGATTTATCGTGCCGACAGAGAACGCTCGATCAAAATCGGGATCGGTGGAGGACTTGGTTGCTGGCTTGTCGCAATATTGTGTCTGTGGCGCGAGGACATGGCAGAGTATTGAGTTGTCTAATAGTTGTCGTTGTGGAACGTTGAAAAAATTAAGTAAGAACAGAAATAGATAGATTGTTCATTTTTATGCAGAGTAAATTGCTCGTGTATTATGTAGATTCTACATTGTATCGTGCTGTACAATGCATGAGAACTGCAATGGTCTGAATAATTATAGTCTCAAAGTGACTTTTATATTTTAGCGATACTCAAACGAAAACTTGACAAAAGAACACATTCGTAAATTTCTGTATCAGAATTAGTATAAAACAGAAATATACCAATATAATATTTCGTTAAATTTTCGCTTAGATATCAATAACAATATAAAAGTTAGTTTGATCAAATACCTTTTGCTAAAGATAGTTGCATTTGTATATAAGGAAACAGCGTAAAGCTGTCACAAATACACGAAATCAGTCCCGAAAGCCGCTACACTCGATGCACCGGCGAGGGTGCAACGACTTGGAGATTAGGTGGCGGTGGCTTTACGTAAGAACGGGTGATTGTGCGGCGGCGTCGCGGTCCCGTGGAAAATCATCGAAAACGCGGGCAAAGGAGCGGGAGATCCGCGTTTCGTTCAACGTTATCTCGCACGTTACGTTTCACGCTCGGCCGGTGGTCGTGGCTGGAGAACAGATCCGCAGAATACTCTATTGAGGACGCAATCTCGTTAATTAAAATCACCTACGGGTCGGCGTGGTGGTGTGCGCGCGCCGGGCGATACGATATATTCGTGGGGCGCGATATCGAAAATCGAGGACGACGCTACGTTAATGCTTCGCGAATAATGCTAATTTCTTTCGGAGCGAAGTGCAGTGATTGTCACGGAATCGACGAAGCACGGTCGCAGCACGCGACGCGCCGTTAAACCACGTATCCATTTATTCGCGTCATCGTCGTCTTAGCTTGTCGCTGGAGTGCGAATGAAGACAATTTTACATTGTATATAACCAATTAAAACGAATAGAAGAGTTCAGATATTTTCATCGAACTGGTGCTTCTTACAGTACGAGCAGAGATTAATTAAACTTCCCGTAATTTAAGGGGAAGAACAATTGAAAAATTAAATAAGATATCAAATAATGTTGCTCTAGAAGTGATTACAGCAATGGCAATAATTATGTAACAAAGTAACGTGTTATTTGAAATGATATTTCAGATAATGTCATTTCGAATGCGTCTAAGTCTGTTCGCAGGCGGTGCAGCGTTTCTCAGCGCCTATCGGCGTTGATACGATGCGCGGATACGCAACAAATGGATACGCATCTTTACGGTCGCACGCACGCGTCCAGCGGTTCTCAAACTCTGAATAAAGCTCCGGTTGACAGAGGATGCGAGAAAGCCTGACCGAACGGAAGGGACGATAAGCACGTACGGAAATCCGCGGCGGGCTGTGAATTTAAAACGCGCGCAGTCTTGACATAGTTCTAACTATCCGAGCCTAATGTTATTGAACGGTCAATATTAGCGCGCTTCACGTGATCACGGGTCCGATCGTGTACGGCTTCCTTTACACGCCATCGTTTTCCGCTCTCCGTCGAAGATAAATAGCAGACGGATTGATTTATTAAGGCGACCGGCCGGACAAATCGTTGCAAAGCGACTGGGCATCGGCGAACAGGGGTTTTTGAAGCGATAGAAACGTTTCTTCGGAAACGTTGGATCGTGTGTCGAAGACTTAAATAACGGGAAAGATGGAGCATACGTTCGCAGTGTACGCGGTGCATATAAGATAATTATATGCTCGCCGCTACTGGAATAAAATATGCCTTACGTCGGCAGTATAGCAAAATTCGTGCTCAGTGGGATAGTATTCGAACGCTATTCAAACCAGAGTAGTCTCTTTAAGATCGCATTTGATGGTCTTAATTTTATTAAGGCGTTAAAGGGTTAGTGGTGATTGGATTAGCATCGCAATTGGTTGGAATCGCAGTGAAAATAGTGATTTCTATCTGTATTCTATAAATAACTCGGAGCAATTTTAAATAGATTATTTTGTTTGGAGGAGTGTCAAAATATTAATAGAAGTTGCTATAAATCTGAAGAAATGTAATAAGGGACTTTCCTTTTAGTTTAACGAAGATTGCCTAATTGGGTGCAAGAGGAGTATCAAAGGATCCATTGATCAAAACCCATTAAAATATGTATACGTATAAAAGTGACAAATGGAGCTAAATATAACCAGCTACGCGATCATTAAAACCACCCACCATCAGAATATTAAGAATATGTAGAGTAATAAAATTCCGACAAATGTTTACGAACTTGCCATAAAATCTGTTCGAACATTTCGCAGATAAAGATCCGCACGAAACCACGAAACCCGCTAAAGGACTGCGAAGACGTAGCTTCGTCGATGCCAAGAACAGCGGACAACAGGAATATTCACACCAAAAATTACAAGAGTGCGACCGTCATCATCGCGGCGTAAGTAAAGACTATATTTAATTTGTTATTTTATATATCGACTCGAGTCGCGACAGTAAGTAGTTCGCGGAACAAATAGCTCGCATGTACATACGATAATTTCTCGAACAAAACTACCGACTTACACGAGTAAATTTAATACTCCCGTACAGGTCAAAGATCTGGCGTTCCTTTTTTCAACGTAACTATTTTCCGTCGTTCGAGGTACTATAAAAACACATAAAATATCGCCTATGGAATAGCTAACTGTCCGGGGAATGCTTTTGGCACGAGCATGGCGACGCCGTTGCCAGGTACGCTATTCAGATATAATAAAACGTTATCGACCAGATACCGGGGACCAAGCAACGGGCTTCTCATGGAAAATGATATCGGCGTAATATACCGCTCGAGCCGTTGAACTCCATTAAAACTCAGGCTATATCATCCGAATCGTTATTTTCCAATTACGTAGTTAACGAGTACATTATTAATTAGCGGTGTGTGCCCGATTAACGGTTCAACGTCGGTAGAAAAAAAAAAAAAAGAAAGATGATATCGACGTCGACCCGAATATAAGGGAGGAATCCACGGGTTTCTTCTTTTTTTCATGGATTTCTAATTCGTCGGAGAGCTGGCCCCCGCTCGATAGGGCCGAACGAACGGGTTTGGCGCGCGTCCAATTCCGAGTTTGCAAAATTGTATCTCGCGTGGTGTAGAATTGCGCGCGCGCGCGAGCGCTTGCACGGGGAGGACACGACAGATGCGCCGGTGGCCAGGAACGAGGCGTAGATGATCGATCGACGGCACGTGCTATCGATAGGCGTCCCTTCCGCGTATATTTACACGCGCTCCATATTCCGTTCGAATGTACGCGGAGATGTGTGTGTATCGGGGAAAAAAAAAAGAAATTCGAACCACGTCGTTGGAGCGTAAGAGAGCCGCGTGGTCGCCGGAGAAATCGAAAAGTGTTTGTTAAACGAGGCGATTGGGAACACAGGCTCCGGAAAACAGTCCTTTGTGCTATCGCCGAGATTAATCGGTAAAAGCTCGGGACCTCGCGGAGGTAGATGTAACGGAGGCCGCGGGCCTCGGTATTGATCGCCGCGATCGGAGTTACGAGATTATTTATCGCGGTGCACGATCTCTGACAGACGGCAAAGATTTAAATGGCAAGCCACGTGGCGCCACGACGCGAACCGCTCTCGGCTTTTCTTAATTTCAAAACACGTCACGGAACGGTCGAGTCGCGTCCCACGGTCGCGAGTTTCGAATTTCTTTGGAGAGGTGACAGTTCTGCCAAGCAGATTCGTTCCTCGCGGCGATCTCATCGTTTGCCGGCGAACCGATAAAATTTGTACAAAGGGGCGGAAAATCGATGTGCGTTTTGTTGCTGGTTTTAGGACTTCGTCGGAAATATTTGCGGTATTTTAGAACTGAAGAGCGATGTAAATATGCAAGTGCATCGTGATTTTTATGATTTTCGATTGTCTGAAACTCGGAACAATCAAGTTCATCAAATAATATATAAAAATATAATTACTATCATGGGTGCGACAGTTATTATTAACGAGGTAATAATATGTAAAAAATGTAAGATATCAAATAAAAGACAGTGAAAACGTTTAATGGGTTCAAATATTGTTTTTAATGGAATATTACGTATCACCCACAATTCAATATTTGTGCATGAGCAAAAACAAATCAATGTTCTTATAAGCGATGGAAATTAAGATAGGAAAATATACACCTCGTATATATGATTGGACTTGTGGGACACGAGCATAACAGTCTCGAGTTATGAGGGGACCCGAGTTTTCTTTCCTTAGTTTAAGTATATTAAAACACCCATTTCCAATAGTTTTACTACTCTTAAATTACTAAAACTATTAAGGATATGAATAAATACCTATCTAACACCTATATCTAGCAAACAAATCAGACAATATCTAGATTGCAGATCTTGCTGCAACAAATTATGAATAGATGAATTTTTAACCAAAATCGATACTCTATGCATCAATTACAAGAAACAGAAATCATTTAAAGAAGCTTCTTTTCTCCAATAATCTTAATAAATAAAAGCAGTTAATATTCTGGTCTTTTAATTCTTTTTTAATTTTAAATTGTCTATTCAATTGCCTCGCAAATGCACAAAAACTGCAGACTAGTTGGAACATTACACATCAGCGCAAGTCTATGTATCCGAAATAAAATAAAACGTCGACGCGGGCTCGTAAAGGATCGGAATTCGAAATAAATAAATAGTTCGTCGAATTGTTCTCGAACCCGGCCCCATAAAATGTTTCCACCACGGCAACTGTTGTTTTTCATTTCGATGGCATCTAAGCCCGAACTACTTGTACGTGAAGTGTCGGAAGTAACAGCAGCGGTTGCATCGTCCGCTGTTACGGGAATGTCTGTCGACTTTGTTTGCGTTCGGCGCCGTGCTTTGACATTCGGAAGGAAGACGGAGCTCGTAAAACTTTCAAGCGAGCGTTTTGTTTGAAATTTCCGAAGTTTAACGGTCCTCGGGGTTCCCGTGCCCTCCAACGTGAACGTCGGCCACCGTAAACATCGTTTAATCGCAACACTACCAGATAATAACGATCACCGTTGGCCCGCGCGGTCGAACCGCAGAAAACATTAGCAGCGGAGATCACGCGGAATCACGAGCGTTTACCATCCCTCCGCGCCGAGCCGATAAACCCCCGTGTCTTTCCCTAGGTTTCGCAATTTCGCGAAACGCCTTTGCGGCCGCCATGATGGGACCCATTAGCAGCCGCGCGTCGTTCGGAACATCGGCCCGTTGTGTCCCGACCGAGTTGCAGGACCGCGGCTATTCCTGACACCTTTCCTGGAAACGGTGTCGCCGAGAGAAAAGAAAACGCGAGGTCGGTCGGCGCGGATGAAAGAAACGGGATGGGCCGATTTCGCCGTTTCGGGGACAGCGAGTCCCGCTTTTATTTACGAGACGCCCGATTTATACGCATATTTTGCTGACGTCGCGACATTTAAAAAGGGAGGGGGCTCTCGGTTTTCTCGTCTCCCTCCCACAATGTTTTCCGATACCGCGGGTAGATGATAGGCGTCGTCGTCGTCATCGTCGTTGTCGCGAAGGTAGTCGATGAACGGCCGCGACCTACAACAGGGTTCACTGCACGACGATCCACCGTGGCTCACCAAACAAATTTGCTTTTCGAAGTTAGATTGGTTTTAATTGCGCCATTACTTGATACCGCGGCTCCTCGCAGCGTGCACGCTCACGCCCGTGCCAATGAACTGTCTGTCGGCTGGTGCTATACGCGGCGGGCAGATTCCGGGTAACGAGGAATGCAAAGTAAAGTACTCGCTGCGACTTCGACTTACGTAAACGCGGCGACCGAATATGCGTCCGCGCCCTACTCGATTACGATCTTTGGGGATATTTTGGACGAATTGAAATATTTTTTAACTCCTCATATCCTTCATAATTACCATAACTAAAATATAGTTTTTCTTGAAAATTTTGTAGCAGATAAAAGAATATTTATATTTGTTTTAGATATTAAATTTTTTACCAATAGCACAAAATGTAAATTTGCTGATTTTAGTCTACAGGGTATACTAAATAAATAATTTACTCTCTTTATATCCTGTTCTAATATTAAGGACTAACCCGATACGTTGTCATTAATAGAACCTTTAATTGCTAAGTATGAAAGAAGCCTGAGTTAAAAAGGTACAGAAAACTTTGAAGATAGAAGCCTTTATGTTATAATTAAAAAAATTATAGAATTACTCTGAATATTGTATAGACTAGAATAGCCCTTGATATTGTTAGAACGCAAGGATTGGAAAACGTTTTTCGCCCACCGTGATCTTACACGGAAGTAATATACGACACACGCACCGGCAGTATCTGCGAAAGAGCACAACGAATATCGTTGTTGATGCGCGGTTGAACGATTCGTGTCGATCAACTAAGCTCCATACAATCATGATTTATCGAGTCATGATTTCGAGTTTACTTTTCGATTTTTAAACCTATCCAACGATAAATTGTTATTGATTTTGAAGGATGGCTCTCACGCGCTGCGTCGGTGCATACAGGCCGCTAATTTTTTAAACATGCGTCTATTGCAACCACGATAACGGTAGACACGTTCTTTTCGGCGGATGTTTGTTCTGGTGGAACGAAATACACGAAGACAAAAGATGAAACGCGAATTTCAATGTGGACTCGTGATCGGTAATGGAAGACGTATTTTTGAGATCGATTGATCGAGATGATCGAATACTGTACGATAGATCGTGCGTAGTCGTTATTTTGTTACGTGTGTTCGTTTGACAAACACTGATTGCCGCTCATTGTTATAATCTTAATGTCGAATCTATCCTGTAGCTATATAAGGAATTTCACCACATCCTGTTTGCCTGCTCTAGCATTGAAACACTTTCCATTAAACGTGCCTAATAGTCTGCATAGAGAATGCTAATTTCAAGCTAAATCGATCATTGAAAGAAGGACTTGGATGAAATGTTGAAGCATCGGTGAGCAACATTGTATGCGGTTCGGAACGTTTACATTGAAGTTGCGGTAAATAATTGCAGATGGTATCAAAGGCACTTCCGACGAGTACCATTTCCGAAACTATGTGCGTACATAATGTAACTCGAGCATACACTGTTTCACTAAATAGTGAAAATTTAATTAGTAAACAATGTAGGCTCTGACGCGAATATCGTGCACCAACGGTGTGTGAAATGAAATTTCTTTCTGCGGTTGAGTTAACGAGACAGTTAGTTTCAGTATTAAAAAACAATTCGATCTAAAGTCAATTTCCATTTTTCTGCATTTAGTTTCACGTTACCGCAACTAAGAACAATTTTCACTCTTTCACAAATCTACAAAGTTTCATCCAAACCGTAAATCAGGCCACCCGTCACCATTTATCGCGAATTAACAAAATATGACACACATCCACGTTCGTTCAGTGGTAAGCTTTTTACAACGTACGATTCGATAAACACGCGAACAATATTTTCTAATTATAAATGATCGTTTATAGAGTAAGAAAAGTAAAGCATACAGCCCGTATTTCGCAAAGTTCTGTGTTAAAAAATACGAGGCTACGCCACTGTCACCAGTGTCCATCCACGAAGTTATTTTTATGCAACATTAGAACGCTTCGCCGGCACAGAGCGTGTACCAGTGAACCGTAAAGGGTTAAAACATGTGACTCCGCTGGGAGGAAAACTGACGACGAGAACGAACGTGTATGGCGACCCTAATATCCGCAAGGTTCCGCCATCGCGAGACTCGCGACAGCGAAGTCGGGCTCGCGGTTCGAAGAGGTTATGTTTGCGCTTACCTTGTCGGCCGACGATCTCGGCCACGTGCTCGCTGCTAGGCACCGGCACGCACTCGGTCATGTTCTGGCTCTTCTTCGAACGTGCCTCTTCGAAAACGCCAGCCGGTGTCGTTTGCAGAGGGTCCGGGTCGTTGGCTGTTCCGGTGCCGGTTCCTGTGCCGGTGCCCGGGCATCCGGCAGTACCCTCGAGACCAAGCATAGATAATTCCAATGCCAATTGCAAGGCCCGTTGGTCCTCGAGGGAAGCGGCAGCACCGCCATTGGCGCCGCGATCCATTTCGCTGAACAAACTGGTCGGCATTATGCTGTTCGATTCAAAGTTGTCGCGTATATGTCGCACCGGTAATGTCAATGATAATAACGTGTGTGTATGACGGTCGTATTCGCACAGATTTCTAACCACAGTATCTCGGTAATTCACTGATCTTCTCTGGTCCGTAGCTGGGCGATCTCTTTAGAATCCGTGTGCCGTCGATCGGTGATACTCTGTTATGGACCTCGGTTCTCGGTACGATCGAAGGTGTTTATCCACGCCGATATACAAAGTCTCTGCCTTCGAAACGATCGGACAACAATGTAAAACACACACGCGCGGGAGCGCGCTGGTCTGTACACCACACACACACGATTATTTAAGGACGAAGGACTAGAGTGGCGTGTTTGTCACGCGAGACCCGTGGCCGTTACGAGGAGAAACGTTGTACGTAGGGAAAAGAGAAAAACCAACGATGCACCGTACAAAAATAAAATCGTTGACTCGCCGGTGATCGTTTTATCTGTGTTCCTCCTTTTTCGTCCGGGGTCCCTCCTACTCGGTGCGGCGCGCACGATACTCAGCCGCACGGCGTGAGTGTTGCTCGCACACTGGAAACGTGTGGGCTACCCGCTCGTAATCTCGTGTCTCGTCCACGATCGCACGTCCTCTTCCCGTCGATCGTTCTCTCACTCGCGCGCGCTTTCTTTCACCGCGTGGTAATGCCAGCCACGAAAATGGCCTTCTCGATATTCGCACTGATCGCAGCAGTTCGTAAATGATATTCGTGTTTCGAGAGCGCACGACTAGCAACCGTCAAAGTCGTCGTCTGCCGATACTCGTGTTTTGCTTTCTTCGCGTATTTCTGTATATTAACTGGCATATATATATACATATATTTATATGCTTGTATACATATATAAGTATATATATATATATATTAGAATTCGTTCGTTCGTCCTTTCCTCTGTGTATCTATCCTGTGTGTTCGCTCTCTCGTTCTCGCCTTCGACTGGACGACGTAACCTAACGTAACGTAACGGCGCGTGTATCACGTTGTGGGAGCCTCGTCACCGGCCGACTGACTAAAGCGTCCGAGAGCGTCGTCGCGCGACTGAAGCACTGAAAACGGAGGCAAGGGGCGCCGCGCTCTCTCTTTCGTTCCTTCTTTCTCTCTTCGACTCGCGTTCTATCCGTCTTTCTCTCTCTCTCTCTCGCCCTCACTCGCTGTCTCTCCCTCACCGCGATCTTTCCTTTCGAAGGCAGGCGCGTGCAACTACCCTCTCGCTCCTGTTACCTCTGCGACTGACTGCGACGTACTGCGACTGCGGGTGCTACAGCCGGCGCGCCGCCATGTGCCGGACGCCGGCTATGCGCCGCGGCGATTGGCCGGCCCGGTCACGTGGCACCGTACCACCCCTCCCCACCACTCCACGACCAACCGGCGTACAAAGTGCTAGCGCACCTACCGGCCGAGAGCGCCGCGCTTCGTTCGCCTCCGGATACGGGCGCGTGCACTCGTCTCTGCCGGCTTGCAACCCCCTCCGTATTACCGCTCGACGCGCTCGTGCTCGTTCTCGTTCTCGTGCTCGAGCCTTCGCGAAGTTTCCCTATAGATCCGCGGCTGGAACGCCGGCTGCACCACCGATTTTCCACGGCGGTGATTGCGAGCCCGGGACACCCAGCTAGGGATCGTAGCTCCATCTAGCCGCGGCCGAGCGAGACGCCTCGACCGGAGGGTTGCTCTTTCATTTCTGTCGGCGTCACTTTGTTTAATTGAATTATTCGCTAACCGTTGTTCAAGCGTGCTTTTTAATTAGAACTTATTGTTCGTTTCTTCTCGGAAACGCGAGTTTTTTCTCTTTTTCTTTTTCAAGAAAAAAAAAAGAAAAGAATGGAATATTCTTTCTGTTTCCCCGGCGAGCCGCCGTTACTGCGTTCCTTTTTAAACGTACGCACGTACATGCGCGCGCTTGTAAAATTTACATTTCAATAGCAACTTTGATAAGTACGATCAACGTGTGCGTGGCTCTCCGGCCCGGCTCGGCTCGGCTCGACGGTTCGATTTATCCCCGGCCGCTCGTTCCAGCCGACTCCCAGCGACGATACTGCGTTTCCCATGAACGCTCGCCGGCAAGCATCGCATCGGTGTCGTTCACTGCGAACCACCGCGATACAACACCCTTTTCTCGCCGCGGACCCGTCAACGACCTCCGCGATGCATATAGGGTGCCTAGCAAACGTGCTCCGCCAGGTACTTTTTCGAGGTGCGTGCAGTCATTGCAGCAACATCCGCGGCGCAAGGGAAATGCAACAGGAAGGAAATTTACGACTCCCGAGAAATAATAGCGAGGCATCGTTCGAGTCGTAAACCGTAGTTGGATCGTTTGAGACTCTATCACGCCGTAAATTAGACACGACGTCAAGAGTATTTCAAAGGAAATCTCGACCGGTCCGCAGTATTGATACGAAAGTAGGGATTCTTTGCCAGCGACTGCTTGGATTTTGTTACGGTTTAATTATACTCCGTGTCCCGCGATAAGCGTTTACGACCCGGCCCTCCTTCCCCATAAATTTTTGCCCGTTTTTGATTCGATCATTAGTAGATTAGCCCACTATGAAAATTGCTTACAAACTTGCGCCCCGGTTACCAACCGGCGTCCGAGCAGGCGCTGACACGAAATTTTCAATGTCGGATCTTTTATTCGGTTCGGTGCTCGACGGACCCACTCTCGGCAAACTAGTTTCTACGGGATCGTCCCCGATCCCATCTCGTCCGACCACGTTTTGCCCCCCGTGTAATCGGCGTAAAACGATTATCTTTCTGTAAATCGAGGATATCGGGAATATCTTCAGTCTGAATCGGTCAAGCTAGGTTCAGTTCCTCCGATCTATCGTCCTTGAACTCCGTCGGCAATGATTCCACGGCAGTCCGGCCGTGTTGCGTGCGAATCGTCGCCGTTCGCGGATCAACGACGGCGGCCGATGTTGCATTTCTTGAACGTTCGGCAATTAACATAAGCGTAAATTCACGAAAAAAAAGAAAAGGGCGGATCGTTAATTCTTGCAGAAAAACCCATTAAAATTCCATTCTCATCGGGGCACTGCAAAAACCCGTGGGTCGTTACATGTGCGTTGAAGAGCACACCTTAATAAAAGGACATCCTCCCCTCTTGTTCACGCGGGTTCGCTTTAAAGGAGCGACCCGATAAATTTTTAAAAGGAACCAGTTCGGGGGCACGTATAAAGACGACCGGGGGTACAAGAAACGCCGTGTCTTCCCCCTTTCTTTCTAATTGTCGGAGGTGCCCGATACGACAAGGCAACGTGAAATAATTACTTTAGCCGATACCCTGTAACCTCTTAATAATTGGCGAAATCACGGTTCCGCAAAAAGCGCACCTGCGACAGGGCCGGGGAGCGCGCGGGGGCTTTTGTCGAGTGTGAAAAGGGGAATTCGGGTCTAAACCGATCTAAATGCACCGCGGACCTTGAACCGTGGTGCAACCGTGATCCATTGTTCTCTGCCGACGACCCTTCGTCCTCTCCCCGGAGCCGACCCGATTGCTCGATTTTTAGCCGGGCCCACACGATCGAGACGGCGTCCTCCATTCTCGAGGACAGGCCGAAACGCTTCGGAATAATTCCGGAATATCAAAAACTTTTTACTGCCCGCGCGCCCTGTGCCCGTATCTCGTATACGATGTATAAAATATTAACGTTTATGGACAATCGCCGGGCCAAAATTTGAACGCTTTTAACGTCGCGTCGCTGTAAAATTTTATCAATCGGTGGACGGGAACAAAAAGGGAACAAAAAGAGAAGAAAAAAAAAAGGAGGGGAGGATGAATAAGAGAAGGAAAGGGGCTCGACGAATTTTTGCGACTCACTTACGCCTTACACCTGTCGCTCGGATAATAAATCACGACGATATTCGTTCACCTCAATTATGTCTTATAAAAGTCCTGGCCGAGTGGGGGCCGACTGTATAAAAATTCATCGGCCGTTTTCGTTTACCTGTTCAAAATTATGTTAAGAGGCGCGTAATAAATTATCCAGGTACAAAAATCTGTGAAACGGCACCGTGAAAAATTCTGGAAACCTGCTCGCTGGCCGTCACGGCCAGTCATTCGACAAATTACCTTCTGCCGACGGGAAAGAACAAAGCTGTATCCCCGGCCGCTGGTCCGAAAACTTTCTCGCGAACGGAATAACTGCGTGAGCTCGTTCGGCAAAGGCGACTAATTTTGTTTCTCATCGTTCGCCGAAAGCAACGACCCGTGCACGCTCTCTCAAGGCTGTCTCGGGACGCCACCTTTTGCCCACGAGCACCTGCCGACTTCTGGCGAGCTCGTGCTCTCTCAACTCGCTCGTAAATACCTCGGAGTTATCGTGTACATGCTTTCCCGAAACTACATTCCCGTTTGTCTCTTTTTATCGATGCGACGATGAGCGGGCCGATTCGGGGCCCCGAGACCGTGCCCAATTTACGGCCGAGTCCGTAAACGTGGCGGCGGCCCGTACACCCCGCCGTCGCGGGGTTGGTTCCACCCTCTTCCTCGCCGAAACATATGCGCGCCGTCACTCCGAACACGCTTGACACCCGAGTGTGAAAATAACGTGTGCGCGCACACGTGCGTGTCAGCCGCTTATTCATCGATATAATTGCCTCGGTAATCACCGTGTAATCAGCTGATAATCGATGACAGCTATAATTCTGATATAATTGCGGCGAAACTGTCGAACGTTGCCCATGCTAGTTTCGGAACTACCCCGGGACGTATACTAATCTCCGCGCCGATTTTCGAGCAAGAATGAACCGTGAATCACTTCGATGGAGCTACCAAATCACTCAATAAACCTTAAACAAAAACCACTTAACTTTTCAGATACGAATCTATGACTAAGCCAATTAAATATTATTTTCAACTCACTGAAATTATTAAAAGAAGATCGGTTAACATGTATTTTTATACCAACTGAATCCTACCCTAACAAATTATTCTTTTTTAGTGTTTCTGTGTACAGATTCCAGAATTCTTTCGTACTTTTTATCGACTCCTGAAGGTTAACGAAAATAATTACAAGATATCGATCATTAAAGACCTGCTGCTACGAGAACTCAAAATTATCCGATAGTTTCCCTGGAAAAATAGTACGTCGATGCAAAAGTCCTGCCAGAACATCGTAGACCACGAAGACGAATTCGAAAGTCCCCGGTGAGCGGCATGGACCTCTCTCATGCAAATAATCAGTAGGCCCGCGCAGTTTAAGGTGGCAGGTGTGCCTACAATGTGAAGGTTTAATCAGGCCAGCGTAAGATTGGCTGGGTTTTTCGCGGAATCCAATTACGAATATCAGAAAAAGCAGAACGAATTCTGGCCGGGCGGTGATGCCACGCGGAGCTTTCCAATCGTTCGCGGGACCGTTCGCCGGGCTACTTCGAATTTCTCGTTACGCCTTGACTACCATTTTCGCAGATTCACCGTGATCTTGTTACGAAAAAAGGCCCAGCCCCGAGACAAGATATTGCAACACGATACCGTACGGTCGGTCCGGTGGCGTACCGTGCCGAGAGAGCTCCTCGGATCGTGCGAGCGATCGGCGCGACGCGGCGCGCGCACTCCCCGGCGTCGCGGCTTATTACGAGCAATAACGATCCGGTCCGCGGCGCGTTTATATCTTATCAGGCCTGATGCTATACATTAGTCAGTGTAATGGCATACTTTGGAAAAAAAGCGCGCATCTCAGTGCGCGCAGGGCAGGAATGAAGCGGTTCCTAGCCTTGGATCGAGCGCGAGACCGGCCCGAGAGATCGAGGCGCGCGCGCGCGCGCGCGTGGATTACAGGCGTTCCCGAAACGCGGCGATGGGCTCAATAGATTTCCATCAGCGGAGCAAGCTAATAATTACGGTAACGAATATAACAGCTCCGGCGACGAGCAGAGTGGAGACGGGTGGGGAAGGGAGGCTCGCCGACGACCGGTGGACCAAGAAGGGCCCGTGCTCCCGTAAAGTGTCCTCGGGCCCGTGTAAGGACCCTTTCCGAGGCGAATGCACACGAAGCTGGCGGCAAGGGGGCGACGCTGGTCGCCGGCACGCGCATAGTCGGGCTCCGGGGCCCCGGCGCCAGCAGCAGCCCGTCCTCTTCGCGTTCAACTTAATAACGAACGGAACAGTTTCTGGCCGGCCGGCGCATTAACTAACTCCTCTTCGGCGTTCCGCGTCGTTCGTCGTATTTTTAGCGCGTGCAACCGGTTGCCTTCCACGGTGATCATTGTCGTTGCTTTGCGAAACTGCTGCAACTCCTGTGGAGCGGCTCGCCGCGCCGTGTCCTCACCGTCTCTGCAGGCCAATATACGCTCGCCGCGTGCACGTACACGCTCGGGCGTCCCCTGGATACACACCTTGGCGATTTTTCTCCGTCGCGCGAGGTCCCGTGCCCGTGGCTACGGGTGTGAGTGAACCACCACCGCGACAGTTTTACACCTGTATGGGTGCGCACGGACTCGGTCGGACACGAGCGCTCGTTATACCGGATCGTTCGTGTCCGCCGCGCGTTTACCTGTGTGCGTGTGCGCGCGCGCGTGTGTGTGTGTGTGTGCACGGTCACGGCTGCGTGTGCACGTATATACGGGATACGCGCCGGCCGAGCCGAGAGAGAATATTTCGTTCGATTTCGATCGCCGGGGTGCAATGGGGGAGAACCGCATTGCTGGCCTCTGAGTCGGTCGCGACTACGAGGACGACGACGGCGACGACAACACACCGGCTCCGCCGGCCAGCCGCGCTCGCGGTGGGGTGAAGTGACGAAGTTGTGACAAAATCAAAGAACTTTTCAGGGAAACGAGATAACGCGATGATCGCCTTTCACGGTGAAGCTGAAACGTTGCGGAATAAGCGGAAAAATAGGGGGAATGCGGTAGGAACGTTCTTCAGCCTTGAAAACTTGAAATATACCAAATTGTGATGGTACAGTTTGATCCTTTTTATGGCACGTTATAAATCATTTCCTGTAACAATCATTGCAGAAAAAATCATTGCATTTCATTGAAAAGAAATCTCTGGGTTATTGAATCATTTCAACGGAAGATTTCTTTTCAAAATATCAAAGCGGTGGATCTTTTTTGCCACCGCATTCGAAATCTGCGCTTTAAAATATACAGGAAAAATTATGTATAAAAAGTCACAAAAATTGTCCAACTATACACAGTATCATATGGATCACAATTTGGAATATCTCAAGATTGACATACATCTGCAAGGTTAAAAAATGCTCGTACCACATTCCCTCTAGTTTCGCCTCATTCGGCATCGCTTCGGTTTAAAGGCAAACGAAGCGCATCGGTTTATCTCGTTTTTATCGAAAGTACTTTGATTTCGATAGAACTTGGTCGCTTCACCCCACTGTGCCGGCGGTGCTCGGCTGCGCTGTTGGCGACGCACGCCTCGCCGCGGCGAGCAACGTGTCTGAAGGACAGGGCCGTATTGCCACTTCCGAGCACCCACTCGATACACGGGCCTCGTGTCCTCGCGTCCTCCGAGAGTGCCCAGACGAGAAACGCAACTTGTCGCTCGCCTCGCCGCGACTCTAGGCAAGGATCGTTCCGGCGGACACGCGAGGGTAGACGCGCAGAGCCGTGCGGAGACGTCGCGCCGCACCGTGTCAAGGAGCATCCTTGTAATCGCTCGAACTGTCGCGCTGAAAATTCTTCGGGAGATTGTTGAATATTGCAGCAAGCGAGCCGTACGGCCGGCTTCTTTTTCTGCTCTCACCTCGCATTGTTCGGCGGTCTGCTATGGGACCGTGCTACTGTTCCAGGCTACTGTTCATTCTTCCCTTGATGGATTGCTTCTAACTGTTCTGCGGATTTCGAGCGTTTATGGCCAAAGCCTGTAAATAAAATGAGTAGAAGAATTTACGAGCACCGATACATCCCTTCAGTTCTATTGGAATCATCTGTCCTTTTACTGTACCAGTCACGTCATAATTACGGTGGTTAGGAAATCAACAATTCCTTAGCAGAGAGAGAGCGAATTTATATTTATTATGCGGCGATTTCAGTCGAATATTTAAATATTAATACCAAGGGAGCAAAATTTTATTTCGACTAACAATCGCAAGAGAGACTCGTAAAGTACGACAAAGAGTTAAAGAAGTAACAGAATTTTTATATAACTTCGGTATTTTAATACTTTAAGCATCGAAAATCAACCCCAAAGATCCCTGGAAAGTATAAATAATTTGATAAATAAATCTGAAACTAGACCGTTAATATTCCATCACAGTGAACGGTATTTTACTTGATATTTATCTAAAATATCCTAGCAAAGTTCAGCTTGTTCCATTACAATGCACTTTTCAAATAAAGATCCGCACTATACCCGTAACTCTATAGAAGCAAAGTAAACGCTGTTTGCAGGACATCATAGAAAATGGAAACGTGAAACAAGGAGCTCGGTATTTTCGCTCGGCTCGATTCTAAACTTCTGAGAAGTCGCCTCCGACTTTCGTTAGACTCATCCTCCGCGTGTTTGCTTATTAATTCACACACGAAACGCGATTATTCGAACCCGTTTGCCGCGCATAATCACGTGGCACGCGCAACTTTCGAATCGGCCGGGGCAATTTTCCAAACGGATAAACGAAGAATTCCGAACGGTGCAAACGATTCGGTTTAATCGCCGACCCGCCGTATCTTGGAACGGAGTCCCACGGCGCGGTGTACGCGCGACCCGCCGCCGCCGTCGCCGCCGCCGCTCCGTTAATTGCCTCGCGAGCGAGAGTTAGATAACGGAAGGTGGCTGTTTAGTACGAGTTTCAATTCGCGATCGTCGCCGAGCAATCGCGTCGCCCGTAATGTTGATCGACTATCCCCCCGAATATCTGGTTAGCCGCGAAATCCCGCGGCCGCCCACGCAACGCCGTGCACCGGGGGAGCATCGGCATGGCCAGCGGTCGTAAGGCCGTTGCACAACGGCGAAAACACATAAATAGCATGGTAAATGATGATAGCGCGGATAAACGGCGGTGCCGCTAAATATACCGCGCGCGCTCGGCTCATTCGCGAAATGTGCTTCTTCCGAGCGCGTTTACAACGGGGCTTGTCACCCTTCCGCCCTTCGCGAAGACGGGATCCATCGATCCCGCCGTGGAACGGAAGCCAGACGGGGATTTTAGCTAATGAGAGATCACGCGCGTCGGAGGAATATATCTTCGAGCTGTTGGAACTGTTTGAATTCCGTTAAAATACGTGTATTAATTTGATGTAGATTACGGGACATGTTGGTTTCGCGAAAATCAATTCGACGGTCCTGAAAGCCTCTATTAATAAGTCTGTTATAAATTTACGGAATACCAATCGCGTTAACGATATTCGATCAAAACCTCCCATTGCAAAAGACAACGATATTATTTCCAACGTTGATTTTATTATATTCTAAAATATACGTTTTTATGGTATAGCTAATTCCAAGATCGCTAACGCGGTTAATGCAGCCATGCTAAAATAAACTAGAAGGTTCGTTCTTTAAAATAATTGAAAATTGATAAATTTTATCAAATACAATCGTTGCTTAGGTCGCTGTGCAACATCTCGCATGTAAACGAGACTCGCGGACGCGAAAATTCGAAAACATTTAAAACGTATCGTCCGGAGCTTGTTGTCGCGAATTCTTTCTTCGATTGATAGGCGAAGCGTGCAAAAAACAAATATAGAAAATTGGCGACACTGTTGTGCAGCGGCGGCGTATTCTGCCCCGCGTACTGTGTATAGCAAAAGTTCGCTGGAAATATAGAAGACGCGAGGACACGCGGCAAGTTTTTTATTAACACGGTGGAAGAAGAAGTTGTTTCGCGGCGTTCCGGTGAAAATAGAATCGTTGCGCGGCAAAGAGCGATGGCGAGGATGCTCTTTCGTAGAATCTCTAATTTCACATTGTTCTATCGCGTAACGTATAAATGCGGAGGGGGGGGGGGGGGGGGGGACGGGGAGCATGTGTTACACAAGTTGCACGTGTTACTGAACTTTAAACTCAATTTACACGAAACTTCGCGTCTGTAACATAACACCTCAACCCTCCCGCAGTCTTCAATTTATGTAGTGCATCAGCACAACTTCAGTCTCTTCTCCGTCTAGTACAACCATTAATTTAGGTAATAATGAACTCTTGCTGATATACCCTTGAATTCCAAGACGGCGGAGCTAAATTGGTCTATGCGGAGCGCTTGAAATCGAATTACCAAAGTTAAGCAATGAAAATTAAAGAATCAGAGTTCAAGAGTCGAAGTTAAGGAATCAAAGTTAAAGAATCAGAGTTAAAAAATCAAAGTTAAAGGATCAAAATTAAAGAATCGAAGTTAACCCTCTGCACTCGAATGGTGACTCTAAGGCGCGACTAAAATTACTCTGTCACGTTCCAAATAATTTCTATATTGACAAAGTTTACATTTAAAAAATTATTAAAATTGAGACTGTTATAAATCGCAGGAATCAATTTCATATGCATAAAATGCACTTTATCGCTTAAAATAGAAATACTATATGCCAGAAAAGTTATCTCAGATTTCCAGTGAAAATGGCTTCGAGTGCAAAGGGCTAAAGAACCAAAGTTAAAAAATCAAATTTAAAAATCAAAGTTAAAAATCAGAACAAATCAAGATTACGAATCCTAACATCACAGATGTTAACCAAAGGTTTACCGAACAAATCGGAATAACAATCTTTTTTAGTCGAATTTTTCAGTTGATTATAGCGTGGCCACTTATGAGCCACTTTAGGACAATTTTCAAAGCGAAACGCGTCGGCTGCAGGAAGGTTTCGCCGACCCGTGGATTCCGTTACCTCTTTTCTCGATGGGGATAGGCCCTAATACGGTATTTCCGTGCGGAAATTTCACGCCGATTAGAAATACAGTCTTTGTGCCGGCGCGCGTCCACGGCGCAGCTTCGTAGAATCCGAAGGAAGATTTATTTGCAAGCAGGTGTGATTGCAGAATGGCGCGCGCTGCCCTTCGAGTTTACAGCCGACACTTCCGAAGCGTTCAAGATGCGGAAAATGGGGGAGGATCGTTCTGCGGGATACGATTGTAGTAAAGATTCGAAGCACCCTTCGCTACAACCACAGTTCATCTTCTCGACAGGTAATTCGCGTTCGCGCACGCTCAACATTTCGACGTGCAACGCAACAAACCGTGGGGGCATGAATGTTTGGGATATTTCGGTGGATTGAGTACAATGATTGCACTATGGATTATGGATTACTCGCGTGTGTGGGATTTAGTGCTGGATAAAATTTGATAGAAGATTAAATCGATTATAATCTGAAAAAAATTGTAAATTTTAAAAAATACAGGGCGGAGCCTCGAAATAAATGGGAGACGAAATTATTTCGATTTCAAAATATTTACAAATTCGAACAGAAGGTTAAATTTTGAATTGAAGGAGACATTACTTTTTTCGAAAAGACCACGAGGAGATTTTTCGAGGAGACTTGGCAGACTTGAAAAAAGACTTGTATTCATTACGCAAGCAAAATAAAATTAATAATTTATTTATGCATTTATGCAATACCGTCGCACTTTCACCGCGTTCCAGCGCTTTAATTATTTCATATAGACATTGCGCATTGACAACTAGATTATTCGAAATACGTATCAAAGCATTCGAAGAATGGAATTTCAGATATAGAAGGTCGGGTTCGATGAAACTCGGGCACGCGTGTCGCGTTCGTGCGAAAGTTCTTTAATCCGACCGGCTTTCTGCGCGAGAAGAAACATCGGCGTGCGCATCGCGAGGAAGAAGTCGATCCGCTAGCCGCCGCCGCGCATTCGAGCGAAGTTCTCGTTACGAGATAATTTCTCTCGCCTTGAAACCCGTTTCGCGAGAAAACGAAGCATTATGCGATTGACCGCGTGCGTGCGGTTTTGACATTTCGCGGGTGTGCGACTCCCGTTCGCCGCGGACAGATCTTGCGACACCCCTGACGAATTTGAAGCGCGCGGAACAAGGGGGAGAGAGATAAAGAGATAAAGAGAGAAAGAGAGAGAGAGAGAGAGAGAGAGGGGGACGGGATCGTCGCGGTGCAAGGGAACCGGGAACGGGGAACGGGAGCGGGATCGATGCGAGAGTCGGCGGAGGCTGCGGATTCGAAAGTGGAAGGAGACGGAGGAGCCAGGACGACGAGGAAGGACGCAGAAAAGGGAGCGCGCCGCGGGACGGGAAGAAAAGGTTCGCTTTTCAGACGGTTCAATAGATTTCGATCTGAGCAACTTTTTTCTGGCCTCGGAACCGAACGAACAATGGGGTCAGACGGAAACCCATGGCCGAGCTTTAAAGGCCTCCTCCCCGTGTGTACACGCATCCACGTGGGACGATTCTGTGTGCACACGGCACCGAGGACGCCGGTGTGTGCGCGCGAGAGAGCGAGCGCGCGCGTGCATCTGGATTCAGTCGACGGTCTATGCGGGAACGGAAGTTTAATGACTTCGAGTGTCGAGGAAAATCAAGATCAGTCGGCGATTCGCGTGGAACGCGCTTTGTTCACGGATGACGCGGGAGAAATTTCGAAGACCATATTGTCGGACCAGGGGAGGGATCGCGTTAGGGTGTCGATGGAACGGGAACCATGTCGTATTACTAATTGATTCGAACAAAGGGGGAGGGGGAAGTGCTCAATTTGAGAAATGCTAAGGAGACGGCGAGAATAATTTGAAAATAATTGATCGCTCGTGAAGAGCAAAAAAAAACTTGCAGCGAATATCCTTGGGATCTTTGTAGTCGACTGTACTTAATGCGCGCGTATACGGCGTGTCTTAACTAAAGATCACGGATTTGACTATAATGAACATTGTAAGCGATTACGATCGTTTTCTAGAAATTCTTTTAACATCGCCATTTGTTTTTGTCAGACGGCGTGTACCTTTTTACGTGCATTTTTTTATGATGAGATCACGAGTTAGGAATATTTCAACACGCTTGATCCGTGCCATGTGATGCAATAAAGATGATGGAATATATTTAACAAAGACAGGGATTGTAAAGGACATTTAAAAAGAACTTCCTATGTACAGCGACACTGTTTTAAAATAAATGAATCAGAGATTTCTAATCGTTTTTTAATTCCAGATATTTATGTGAGACACGCACATTGCACGTCTAAAAAAATATTTACGTGTTTATGTATTTTTTAAACTTTTCCTATGTATTTCTAGTTACGAGAAACGTGGATTTATCTGAATAGAAAACAGGAACTGCTGTCTCGAAATATCTGCAGCATACACGGTGATACATTTTTATACTGTATGCAAATAGAAAAAGAAGGACTCCAAATAAACATTCCTAAACTCCCTAGCGAGTAAATTGTAACTATTCGATACGGCAGACAACGACTACATATGTCGAAACGTGTC
This sequence comes from Augochlora pura, assembly GCF_028453695.1. Taxonomy (NCBI): domain Eukaryota; kingdom Metazoa; phylum Arthropoda; class Insecta; order Hymenoptera; family Halictidae; genus Augochlora; species Augochlora pura. Next base: position 4,733,075 of record NC_135773.1, on the reverse strand, counting down.
GATAAAACTGTTATTTTAATAAATCACAGTGACTTCCGTTAATATTCGGACACTTCTCGAAATACTTTTCTAGGACACTACAAAATTCCTTTTTCAGGACACTACAATATTACTTTTTCAGAATTGATCTAAGCCACTTGAATTTTAAATGATAGAGGGACTAGTCTAATTGCCCATAAGCAGAATGCTTTCTATAAATTTTGCTACTGGTTGGAAGAATAAAAGAGGATAAAAAACATTATAAAAATGTGTCTCGTATATCTCGGTAAATTATGTGCACGCTAAAAATTGCATAAAAATCTGTTGACCTTGTTGCGAGCTGTATACGATTAAACTTCGCAAAAATCGCAGTTTCTCCAAATTTTTGACACTGTCCATTAACAATTCTGTGAAATCTGCAGCTTTTTAAATCGTTTAAAGCTTGTAACTCGACATCACGTTGAACAGTTCCGTCAAAATTTTTAATATACGTATAAATTATTAAAAAACAAATATCTTCTTCTATTACTCTGAGCAATAACAAAATTAAAAAAGAAAGCTTCATAGTTACAGCCTAGTAGACCAATTCCTGTGCATTTAAAAATAGACATTCCAGTCGTCTCGTCTACTTTAAAAAAATTATCGCATTTCGAAGAGCGTCCGAATATTACCGCGAGCCACTGCATATAAGCGAATATACATAAATGAACATGAGCATAATTAACGGTGCCGGTGATAAGAGCCGAACGCTTGAATATTCAGAGCGGCGGTTTCGTTCTAGTCTAGTAAAATTTCGGCGTCTGGTTGAAACTGGAACGCAGGAAGCCGAACAGACGGTTTCTGGAAAGAAAGATCGAACCGACAAATCCGTGGACAGTGTTCTCTCCTATCCGGCCGTCTCGTCTGGCAGGCCCACGAGAGAGAAAGTCAGTCGACATCGATTACGTATAGCAGTTGGGAGTCGAAGGTCCCCCAGCTGTTCTTCCGCGGAGAGCGATGGACCAACGCCTCCTTTCAAAGGCCTTTTGCAAGCTGGCGATGTTTATCCGCTGGATCTCGCTGAAATTGATTGTATTCCCGGGCCCCGGCGCCTGAAAAATCGAGTGTTCGATCCGGTTTCGGTTCGACACGGTTTTTACCAGAAAACCGTGTTCCGATCCCGGGGCCTTTATTAATTGACACCCGCCTCGTCCGCGTTTCCACATCGTGCAGGGTGGTCCCAGCGCGCAACGTTTCAAATTCTCTGAAACGATTATTATCGGCACCCGTGTCCTTGTTCCCATCGCCGGCGAACGTTCACGACGGAAGAACAATCGGCCCGCCGCGGCGGAACTTGCTAAACGGTCTAATAGATTAGCCGGCCGAACACTTGCACTTTTCGACGATATTAAAACGGCATCGTAATGTCGTTGCGCAATTTACTATATGTATACTGAATGGAACAGTAAAAACTTTCACTCGTTAAACAAGTATAAACAGGCGAAAACCGATTTGAATCGCGATAGTTTACGAGACCGTAAAACCTAATCCGAAATTAACCAAAAAGCCCCGAGTAGAAAATATGCGCGCGACGCGCGCGCCGTACAAAGGCGAGGGATCGTAATCCACGAAGTTTATACCTGAAGGATACAGTTATTTTTGGGATCATATTTCAAGCGATAATGATACGCGGACTTGTACCGTGTAGAATTTGTGTCTCAACGTCTTCGGCGCGCAGAACTTACAAAGCCATAAAATAAACGGCGCGAAATGGCGTATAAAAGTTTTTCCCGGTTGATCGACGTGGACGTTCCACGCCGTCCGCAGGCCCCGTGGTGCCTTCTCGTTCCCGAGAAGGGTAGGTAGAGAAAACGGCAGGCACCGAGCGTCGGTCATTGTCGCGTTGGATTTTAAAGCGGTTGGCCCGATCAGCTTCTAAATTTTATTATGTTCTTCACGGTGCCGCGCGGGGGGCTACTCGCTGTTATGCCGCCCCCCCCCCCCCCCCCCCCCCCCCCCCCTTTGAATGCTTACTTCTTGCACGGTACTTTCGCGGGCCGACGACGGTTAATCCGGCTTTTGTGATTCAACTGACCGTCGATCGCGAACAATTTGCCGCGCGTTTTGGCATGCATTTAATACCGGCGCTCCTCGGAATGCCCGAATGCTTTTCAGTCAATAACTCCTACCCGAAGGGCCGGCGTCCTCCGTGTGTGCGGTCAACCCGGCCATCCTCGGTCGAACCCCCGCTCAAAAGATCGATAACAGGACATAGTAGCGCGGTTCTATTTATACGCGAATGCGGTTCGACATAACCAGAGATACAATCTGGCGATACGTGCTAGATAGAATCGTCCCATCCAATTTTAGTTCATGGAACTGCAGAGATTCGCGATACACGTACGGTGGCTCGCGGGAGAGTCGACTACGGCGACACTTTCATAGAGACCGCGAACGCGTGTACGCCTCCGTTAAAATCGCATCGGGACTCGTATCGGCCTCCTAATATTTTCCACCGCGTCAATTTTCCCCGGCGTAGTCAATTAATTAGTCGGTCACGTTAGTTTCTGGTACGGTGTCCGGCAATCGGAACACGTATGCGCGTGGGTATTTTCAGTACGGGTCTTCCGAGCGTGTCTATCGGACGTCTGTAGGTGTTCATTGCGCCAAATATACTCTTGCCAGTTGAATTACCAACAGACACAGTGTACATGCTATACCGCGGATAAACGAGTAAGCGTATCATTGATATTAGAAGTCCCTGAAAGACTCGGTTTACTTGGCAATGCACCGTTATCGTTTATTCATAGATCGCGCGGGGCGGTGGGTTTGTTGAAGTTAGATAGACAAATGATGAGTCAATGTCGGGTAATAATATTTGCTAACTGACATCTACCAGGTTCGATAAGATAAGGACGCGTAACAAAAAGTATGCGCCTGTTCCGCAAGGACCTTTCTTGTTATTTATGATAGAGTAAAGTGGAATCATAGCAAGACACATTTTCGAAGATTTCGAGTTACCTTTAAATCCATGCGTTGCAAAATGCTAAAGAGCAACTAAAATAAATTATAAAGTTGCTGTAAATAACTCTAAATTGTTATCGCAATATATTCGTCCAATAAAAGGTACACTGAATTGTTTGAAACGATTATTGTTGGGGATGCTCGCAGCGTTCCCGTAGAACTAATTCGACACAATCGAGCCTTGTCTCGCGCTGTCGTTTGTACGATTCGGTTGTCGTAACGGCGTGCTTAATAGTAAAGGACGCGAAAACAACTGAATCTAATCTCGCAGAAAGCTGCGAATTCGATCGGCTCAGGAGAACGGCACCTGGAGTCCCGGAGTCGTTCGAATTCCAGCGAGACGGCCGAGGCAAATAAAACGATCACGGTGGATCTTTTCGCCTCGGATTACAGTTTCTCTGTCGCTTGACCACGAACACATATATTCTATCAACCGCAACGGCATTTAAGCAAGGATTAAGTTTTATCGGGCACCGACTGCGCGACTACATGAAATGAATACAGTTTAATGCGTCCGATTGTTCCCGCCTTTTCGTCGGTTTGCTCGTGGGAATCCTCGAGGAGACCGCACGAAATGGAAACGGCCATGCTGGTCGTCACAATGACCCATTGCAATTACTTTGTTACACTTTTCTGAGATCTAATCACTCGACCAGCAGATGCCGAATGTTAGTTTGCCGATTAGATCGCACCGAACAATGTTACTATTGGATCTCGGGGTATATAATTTCTCGGTGGCAACGTGAGATTCAATGTAATCGTGATTCTACCTTGTTGCAATCGATGGAGGAGAATATCGCAGTGGAAAATGAAGAAAGTAGTAACCATGCAGTTATGCAACAAACTTTTACGAAGCAGCCGGTTAATTTTATGGCTCGTTCTCGACACACGAAATTCATATCGACTATTAAAATCGTGTAAGGAAAATGGAACCGAACGATTACTATTATCTATTCGCACAAGTCGTTTTATTAATCGCTGAAACAGCGTGAAATTTAAACTTTCGAAGTCTATTAGCCGGGGACAACATTTTACGGCAATCGCACGGTGCCGATCGATTGTTATGAAAATTAATCGTTTGGAAATTTCTCGTGGCAAAGTCACTGACATAACAGAATAATCTCGCGCCGAGCAATGTACGACAAACCTCTGCGGCATAACCTGCTGCAGGAAATAAAGTCTACAGGTACACAGCAATATAAATATTTACTTGCAAACTCGAGACTAACCGTGACAGTGTAACGAAACGTCCGCAAGAATTTCTGCGGCCGGCTGATAATATCCTACGATAAGGAATGGGGGAGACTCGTGCAAACGTTACGGTTACACGATATAAAATATTCATAATGCAATCACAGTTGTACACCGAAATTAAAATATCCAATGCATAAATCCTTCAAAACGGGATTAGAGGACGGTTCTCATGGGACCTGTTACATTTGTCATCCCCAGCAACTCTAAATGATGATAACAATAGTTTACATCAGACAGTTTTCATTATTTTAAACCGTATAATGGAATAAAACAACCATCATCTATTGATAGAAAATAAATTGTATAAATCAGTTTCTAAATCGTTTGATGCGGCCGGTCAATGTCAAGCATCGTCAGCGCTGTTAAAAAGCTGAATTAATCGTATCCTTGACAATGTGTACTGAATATTCGGGTCACATCCTCAATCAGACTTCCTCCGGCGGCATATATCACGCACACGCGGTACACTACCAAAGAGGTGAACACGTAAGGCCGATTAGACAGGATCTACAAACGTGTTCGACGAATTATAACGATTTAAAGTGGGACATGTGCTTTCGTCTGGAGGACGTAAGGTCTGCTCTCTCTCCCAGTACGTCTTTCTCTTTCCCTCTCCCCCCCTATCTCTCTCTCTCTCTTTCTCGCTGGGCCAGTTGACAATAAGGGAGAACGACCCTTTGCGAACAGGGAAACAGCTGTTGAGCGACGATGAGAAAAGGACGGAGGTCGGGATTCGGAGAATGGCAGTGGAGAGGGCAGACGGAGTGAAAAAAGAGGTTACCACCTGGCTTACCTGGCTTGTGCTTACCTGAAAACCGACGTCCGTATACCTGCCCGAGCATTCTTTTGTGCACTCCGGGGTCCGGGGCACGCACCCATTCCCAGACGACGGTGTGCTCGGGTATCGTCGTACAAAACTGCACGGCAGAAAGCTACTGTCGTCCGCTGAGAAAGATGTTTCGGGAATGCATGTATTCACATACTGCTCGCCGTGAACCGTTCTCGCTGCGCCATAGGCTCTATTACTCTCACGGGCGTTCCTCTCGTTGCGCTGGTTATACGCCATTGACTTTCGCGTCCTGTGGGATCCTCTCGCACAAGGCGTAAGGTTGCAGTTTCGTTGACCCGCGCCGACTCGACCGACCACTTTCGGGCTCACCCGAACCGATGATTTAGAACACCCGTCGCCTCCTCTTTCAGGAACATTAAGCCTCGGTAGTTGAGAAATAGTTTCCGCTCCAGACGAATTTTGATCCTCGATAATTAAGGTGGAAACGCGATCGGCGGAGACTTTCAAGGCGATTGACGCGGTACGAGCTATTCAGAAACTGTCCAGACAACCATCGGTTTGCGTCCGACATCGGTCGGTTATTATTTTTTTAATTCCTACCTTGGCCGGCGATTTCTTCTTAAACGATTATTTGTAGCCGTCCCGTCTAGCTTCGCGTTCTACTAGAAATTGTTCACCCTCGGCTTCTGTTAAGCAGATACAGTCCAACGCTTTTACTGTTTTGAAACAATGAAAATTAAAGGGATATATTCGCTCGAAAATTGTTACAAATTTAAACGTTTGTAAACGTGTCGGAAACATTTTTTTAAGGATAGATTTAATACAGATTTTAAATTTTCATTCTACAGTGACCTTTAAAATCTTGGCGCACGATTTTCTTTAGCCATTTTATTAGAAAAAAAAAACGAGGAACTAGTTCTTGAGAAGAAAAGCCTTATGTACCGTATGTTACCGTAAAATAGACGTCTCATACAGGGCTCAATAAAGTGGCTAGAAAAAGTTACACGACGAAGTTCAAGGGTTCTTCATAAAAGGGAAACGTGTTAAAAGAAAATGAACAATGCCTAATAAAAGTAGAAAGCTTCTGCGTCAAGCTGTAAAATAAGATCAGGCTTATTTTTGTACAACTATTTTCTAAAATCGGGCAATTTGGAAAAATTGTATGGAAACTACTGTAGAAACGGTATCTTACTGTGTGCTCAGTAATCTATTTTAGATTAGAAAGAACAGTTGTAATCGATTTCTGAAACGATGGAAAAATGTCCAGCCGCTGGGCGCAATTAATATAATGCGGCCGCATATGGCGCGGTTGCACGCATATTATTACTTTTTCTCGCGCGGAACTGTGTGCTTCAGGGATCATTTCGTGTGGTCTTGTTTCCGGTCCGTGCGAAGCCAGATGCGGCCCCTTTCCCGTCCCTTGTTGAACCATGATCCGAGGAATTCCCAAATTCTCGTGACCGCTAGGACCCAGCTCAATTTTCTGAGTACGCCGAAAATCAGGACAGATGGCGGCTAACCACGGTGCACGCCTGTCAGAATTATAAGGAGCTCGTAATGAAAAGAGAAATCAGATTTTACGGCGGCCACAGCCGAACAATGCGGGGCCCTTCGTTTCTTACGAGCTAATCAGCCAATTATATCGGCTCGAGATTCTTTCAGGCGTCCAGCGATTTGCGAAATTGTTTGCGCTCGGTGATCGAGGGAAACAGAGTAAACGTGGCGAAAAGGGGATAATTGAAAACAATTTATGTTTCTTTTATCGAACTTACATTGTAAGCATTATACAGTGGTCACGTTTGTTTCTTTACAAAACATTTATTATAAAAACCGGTGTGACATAATTTATGACGAACTTAAGACTAGGGATGAGCGAATGGAAAATACGGCTAAAAGGAATTGTACAATTTACGAAGGAACCCCTCGTAATGCGTCTTGCAGCTTTCTTCTTGCTATTGCTACTCGGTCCTCCTGCTTCTTAATGTCGTCGTCGGCTATCGAGACCGCCTGAAACAGACGCCACCTTTCTTTTATCGTGTAAGCGATAACTGTTGTTCGTGTTTGTTCGCTATAACTGATGATCTGTTGCTATCTGTATACCCTTTCGAACCTCAGGTACATAATTATTTGTATTATATAGGGTGTGAAGATAACATTAATGTGTACATTTAGCATGTTACCTATTTATTAGAGTTTTAAGAGTTGCCTTTACTGTAATAAATATCACCCTATCCAATATCTAAATATCTATTCTACCTGTACGAGGGGTTGATCGGGATTAAGAAATACCCCGGGATTCTTCTCTAAAGCTGTTTTCGAACCCGTCTGTCCAGTGACCGGTTGCGAAGATACATGTAGAGCAGTCGCAACGCTTTGAAGAAGAGTTTCTTCTGTAATATATGGTCCAACTGGTTTCAGACTTTTCGGCAAATCCATTGCATCGAATTCAAAACCGTCTGGATCACAAGCCCTTAATCCCTCCAAACGTTTTTCCCAAAATAACTGCAAGATTTAGAAGTATTAAATGCGTATGATCAACAGTGCTCCTATGTGGCACAATATTACTATCTTTAAGGAAATGTTGATGCTTAACACGCATAACGATGATCTAATTGCATAATCAAAATATATTTGCTTCGAGTTATAAGCAAAATTAGAATTAGACAGTTAAATGTTGTGAATTTTATAATGGCCAAGTGTTATATTTATAATAATGGAAATATATAGACGATGAGAGACAACTTAATATAATATTTTATAGACATTGTTCAAAAGAATTATGCTTGTTATAATCTTCTATACTGTAAGATTTTCGCATCCTCCGGAATTTCCTAATGAAACATGCACTACACAACTTCATTTAAGGTAATTGATGACAATCAATTATATATGAATAACATTTTGTACAACAATATTGATGATTTGTAGGCAAAAAGAGGCGAACACATAATTAATAATGATTCCATAAGCACATCGAACAATGTTACCTGTTTAGGCTTATCTTGGGAGCCGTATTTGCCTTCAGCTTTATCGGCTCCTTCCTAAATGAATGATCGGATGATTGTACTATGAGAATTTACAAGGAATACACTTAAATGCCATAAAAGGGTATTAAGATTCTAATGTTCTACACCCATAACAAGTGATCAAATCTTGGGGTAATATTTCTATGCACGGGAAGGAAACATCGTGATTATTAAAAGACGTAGTGAAGTTTATAAGTGACTTATCATAGAATAAGATGAAGTTGTCAATATATCGTTTAGAAATATTTTTGGATAAAAAATAACAGTGTTAGGAAACGTCAATACAATTCATCTTAAAGGTTTTCAACAATTAAATATATATATATAACAGATAGATGTGTTAAGCAGCAACTACCTGTTTTGGTTTTTCTTGGTTCCCATGCTTAATATCTTTCACTTTTCCCTCCTGAGTTTTATAAATTGTGACTGGTTGTTTAAAAATGGATGCTGTCTGCCTTATCGGTGGTACCAACGACGCGTCGTTCCTGACTCCACGACTAAAAAAAAAAACATAGTATCCATAAACATATAACATAGAGGTTAGAATTAACGTATTTAAGTTAAAATTTATCGAACGCGAAAGATTTTGCAGTTTTCGCTTCATTCTCGCGACTCACATGCACAATATATAATCGGTTTGAGTCATTGAAAAACGATTAAAAAAATGTCGCGTACGAGACTCACCTGTAATAATAAACGTCAACCTTCCCCGTAGTTGACAATTGGTTTTGACTCTTTCTGGTAGTTTCATCCCTCGTCGGCCAATTCGTTGGCAGTGCGGATGGGTATTTTTTCTTCTCCACTGACATATTCATTTCTGCGAAATGTTTATGTCAACATACACTTGTACGTACCGTAAAATTACTTAAATAATTAGCGGACGGTCGCACGAGCGAACTACCAAAGGCCATATTGATGCATTCCGTTAAATTCGAGTAGGTTAGTGCAGTTATCGGTTCGGGTAATTATCTACATGATGGCGATACTGTCCACTGGTGTTGCAAGGGGTAGTACTGTAGACAGATATCAACGAGGTAAATTTCTTTTAAAACTACGATGTACGTGAATTGTTTTAACAGATATGCACAATTTTATGAATTGGATGATACTCGAGAAATTATTTTAATCGCATCCCGCATGCATTTCACAAATTTTGTATCTTGTATTTTTTATATCGACAGTAATACACAAATGTTACCGTAAGATGTCACCAGTGATCCCTAAATCGTATACACATGCTTTCCTTCCAGTTGCGGCGCAACACCGTCATTGACAACTATGAACCGACCTTATGATTCAAATACAGTAATGAAATCTACTCCTACACGCTTTGTTTACTCCCTAACCTGGCGCATACACCTCCATTATTTTATTGCAAACCCATTCTGCATTGGATATTGCCTTTGTAATGAATGAATTCAATCAGCCAATCAAAGCAAAGAAAATTTCTATGTCGACCCTCGCTAACGGATCGAGCAGCGGCCTGAATGTGTGCAAAAGTAGGACCTATGACTATATACGCTTATCTGTCAGTCAATAAAATATTCACAACTACATATGTATATTACTGACTATATTATATAGGAGTTTGATAAGGCTTAATGAACTTCCTCTTTTTTCGTAGATATAGAAACATATGTACATCTATAATGCATATATAAGTTGTACATGTATATGTCCCCAACTGAGTTATTGTTTGCAGGTAAAGCGTCAGATTTGATTTGAAGTGTCAAATATTTTCAATTCTTTTTTACAAATTGTAGTATATTGATATATTTTTTAAATATTAATGTTAATCATATCTCGCTAGTCAAATATGCAGCGGCCTACAATTACCTCTGCAAATTAAATCAATTCTTACCGGGGAAATTGTACTATTGTACCTATTTTTTATAACAAGAGCGATGGCAATATTACTTTTAATAATAATCACACTTTTGCTTGTGAGATACTACTTTTTCCAAGGACATTTAAAGGATGTTAATAACAAACACGTTGTTGTAAGTAATCAATATCTAACCTAGAATAATCTTGACATAACCTGTTATAAGTTTACTTATGACATTTCACTCAAATTATTTTGCAAATAAATAGAATATTGCAACTATTAATGTTGTTGGAATTTTGCTTGCTTAAATGTTTGCTAATATTTTTCGAATACTAAATTAAGTTACATTGTTTTTCAGGTAACTGGTGGTTCCAGCGGTATTGGAAAATGTGTGGCAATTACTGCAGCCAAGCGTGGAGCAAATGTTACAATAATTGCAAGAGACGTTCAAAAGTTGGAAGTTGCAAGGAATGAAATAATACGTGCATGTAAAAATAAAGATACACAGAAAATTGAATATTTATCTCTCGATGTTGGTCAAGATTATGAAACAGTTGAAAAGGCTTTAAGTGATTTAGAAAAAACTATGGGCCCTATATACATGTTAGTTAACTGTGCTGGCACTGCAATTTGTGGTAAAATTGAAGACACAAGAGTGGTAGACTTAAAGAAAATGATTGATCTTAATTTTCTTGGCTCTTATTACTGCACCAAAGCTGTCGTCCAAAGAATGAAAGCTACTCAGGAAGGAATTATTGTTTTAACTTCTTCTCAAGCTGCACTTTTAGGTATATTTAGCAAAAAATATGCTATATTTGTTATATTTGTAACTATGTATATATTTATTTATTCCAGGTATATTTGGCTATTCAGCTTACTGTGGTACAAAATTTGCTCTTAGAGGTTTGGCAGAAAGTATATCAATGGAACTCGCACCATACAATGTGTCTGTGACTCTATGTTTACCTCCAGACACAGATACTCCAGGTTTTGCTGTAGAAGAGTTAACAAAACCTCTTGAGACAAAACTGATATCAGAAACCAGTTCCTTAGTGAGTCCAGAAGTAGTAGCCAATAAACTTTTCAAAGATGCACTGGTAAGCCAATCAAAACCTTCATTCTATGGTTTTACTATGGTTTACAAATCTGCAAAAGCTAAATTCTCTTTCAGGCTGGAAAATTCTTCTCTACAATTGGTGTGGAAGGTTTCATGCTAACTGTGTTATGTTCCGGGATGTCGCCAGTTGGTTCAATTACAGAATTACTTGTACAGTCATTACTTATGGGCCCTTTTCGTCTCATAAGTGCGTTTTATTTGATCCACTTCAAAAGGATCATCAAGAATTGTATAAAAACACGTGATAAGAACAAGAAGTCTGAATAGATGAAACATAAGCCAAAGAATTACAATACTTTTAACATTTTATATTTCAATACAGAATAAAATTTTTTATTATCAAAGTGTAATGAAGTAACTGTTTAAGTTAACATTCCATTTTCAAATGATTAATAAATGTTTTGAAATAAGGGATCAACGTGCGTTTATTAATTCATGCAACCGGAAGGGATTGAATGAAAGTTGGAGCTCTATCGTCGGGCGCCGCGGAGGAAGAAGGACACGTTGGAAACTTAACGGTTTGGCTTACTTTTATTTAGTATCCCGTAAGTTCATAGTATAATGTTCTTCATTAAGCTTTATGGTTCTTACACACATAGAACGAGACATAATTCTCCTCGTCCTTGTTGTCTTTGATACTTTGAAAAACGGAAACGCTGAGAATTGTGTGTAATGTGTACTTCGAGATGGACGATGCTGCCTCGTGGGAAATTACGCTCGCATCTAATATCCTCTGATGCATAAAATAAGTTCGGCGTCGATGTCGGTTGGTCCGAGATGGTTCATGTTTTGGCTCTTTCACGAAAGTCCCACACACAGCATCAGCTTCAGCTGCGATCTACATGCCTAATGGAGATTGGCGTCCAGATTGCGAAACCGAGGCTGAACATACGTAGAGAAAATGGCGAATAACGAAGATGTGTTTCTCAAAATTGCAAATCGATAATGATCAGTTTAACATTGATTTATTATCTTTCTCTCTCGCTCTCTCTCTCTCATTCTCGTTTTTTTTTCTGATCCTGTTGTATGTTCTTCCGTCCTTCCTAACTCACATAAACACTGTAACCCACGCGTTCCCATTTCCGTTCGTTTCGACAACTGCGCTCGTCCAAACAATTGTTCCTAGGCGTCACCTCGCAGATTCGTTAAAGTCTAGTCCCCCTTTTACCCTACAGCGTTCAAAGGTGCGCAGCCGGGAATCTGCGAGACAAGGCTCGTTTCGAGGGATTATTTTCTTTCTTTATTTTCTTCGAATGTCGTCGTCATTGAATATACGTTAGCTTTAAATCGATGTTCGCTTATTCGGGCGCTCGACAAACGCAATTTATTTTCCTTCGTCCTCACCCCTTAAGTTTCAGACCCGCCGCCACTTTCAGTCGATTGTACGTTGCACGTAATTAATTATCATCAGCTTCGTCGAACGTTCGAACCGGCAAACGGCACTCGTTAACGTTTAGTTAGACCCATTAGCTACGTGTGAGAACGGTCGTTATGGGAGATTCCTCGGAAACTGAAACGTTTTGACAGGGTTGGTTTCCCATCGTCGCGATCGAGACTCCGGATCTTGGGCAACGTCGCCGTGCGCTCTAGCGAGATCCATGGAGTCTCGACGACGCGGCATCTTCGATCGTCGTGCGGTACGAAAAACGCTTGCGTGCCGCACGACGTTACCGATTACGAGAGGGATTAATGAAAGTTTTTCGCCGTCCCGAGTGTTTCGATCGACGACAGTATTACCCTTTATTCGTTTCTAACCCTCCACAGCTGAGATCCTGTTCCGTTCTTGTTACGAACTAGTCGCACGTGAACGCGATCATCAAGATCCGAACGAACGTACAGAAAGTAGAAAATGATCGCGAGACAAATGAGATCGTTGATAAGATAAAAATTGGTATCATTCGACGAACGAAACGAATAGAAATAAAATCGTGTCAGAAGGATTCATCTAAGGTACGTACTTGGTTTTGTTTTCTTAAAAGTTATCTATACTTACAAGGCGTTCCGATATCGTCGCAAATAAGTACCCTATGATGCCTTCCATGGCCGACAGCGGTGGTAAGCGGTAGAGGGTTAAAATCACTATGATCATACATACATGTGCGTTCCTCGTGGTATCAACACTATTCTCAGCCGCTATTTAAGGGCAATCGATTCACACCGCAACAGTATACAAGTTTCTTCGACAAAGTTTACGTGCTCCCCGTGAGATCGTTTCACCGGCAAATTCAACCGTCAGCAACGACCGTCAACCGTTCGACGAACTGCGCGTGCGCGCCCGATAGACAATATTTCAAACGTATTTATCGATAGATCGATTCGACGGCGGCGCTGCGAAGTTTAAGTGGTACCGGTTCGCATCGGCTTCCGTTCGTCCACGGTAGAATCACACTTTCTCCTCTGTCTTTACATATTTATCTACTATCGAGAAAACTAGCTCGTGTATCTACGCGTAAGAGCACATCGACGAACTGTCAGGACGGTCAATCATCACACGAAAAAGGATCTTCTTTCGATGTTCGCGTACCGCGACTCTCGGGAACAGGCGCGTGTTGTGTCGCTGGGGCGGATTCAACCTAGTTAAGTCGATTCAGATTTATCATTTCGAGGGGTTGTATGGTAGCGAAAGGATCTGGCAATATGGATCATTTGTCGCGCTTCGATGATACTTACTGCTTGGTCGGCTTGCCGCGCAGGTTTTAGCCGCGGTTAATGTCCAAGACTAGCACCATCCGTGGTCTTTAATGACACTAGATAATTTCCACGAGAGAATCTATTTGCGCTGGATATTCCGATAGAGAAGATCTCTTTTTGTCGATCTTTCTTCTAATGTTACAAGACCGTGCCGTTTTTAATGGAATATTTAGATTTTAATGCGCCCAACGGTGCAAGATATGACTACTTGCGTAGATGTATTAGCGTATTGGTAACGGTCTAACGGCCATTTTGATTGGACCCTGAATTGAATAAAACTTCAAGTAACTGAGACATTGATTTAGTGGGACTGTTAATGCAGTACTGTCAGTACTATGTCACAATGTAGTAACTTTAGTATTAAAGTAATGTCATTTTGTTAGAAATAGTTTAGTACTTAAATATTCGATGAATACATATGCGAGATTCCGCTAAGAGAAGTTAGCCGCCATAGTTTCGTGAGCGCAACTTCGTGTATACTTAAATATCGGCCATTTTGGCGTTTCCAGCTTTGAATTTTTATCATCAGGGAAGGAGCTTGTAAAGAGCCAATACAAGACATTATTATTCTCTCGTAAAAACTAAAAATGATATGGTATTACATTTAATGGTACACCATTTTTATGACGTTATTAATACTTCAGCTACCGGAAGCCTGTTATTAGGCTTTTTAAGGTGGGCTCAAAGGTAAGTCGTTGGTATACAATGGAAATTTATTCTTGATATGATGACGACCATTAAATAACCACTGGTCGACGAAACGCGAAGAAGGCAGCGTCCAGAAATTTGAACTTTCAGAAGATACTTTTTCAGCCAGAAGGTTCTTTTCATCGCCCGCTGGCTAGGACGAAAAATTCTTTTGGAAACTTTCCCGTGTCATTAAAAATAATTGAGATATTTAGGCGAGTCTTGGGTAACCCGCTGTGTACACCGCGCAGCAATGAGCGGCAAGAATCATGGAAACGGTCTTTGCCCGGCGCGACACGCGGGAATAATGAAATCTCTGGCGGAAGGGGGATGGTTTCTAAGGAGAGTCAGTGGTTCTCAATCATTTCGTCTCGTTCTCGGCTACGTAACGCGTGCGACGGAATCGAATCGTCGAAGCGAGAGGATCGTCTATAAAATACGAACGCACTGGCAGAAGACACGAGAACGACGAAGAACCGCCGACGCGGGCGCACATTCATCGACGCAAGTTCGTTTAAGGTAACACACACGACGAAATGAAAGTTTCGTGGACGCTACACAACAATGCTGGAAATCAAGATCCGCCCCGCGAGCCATCGATAAAACCGAGAATATACATACACAAATATACGTACACAAGCCTGCGCAGGCGGGCAACTCTAAGAACTGAAAACTCCGCGACACTTAAGAGCTACTATAGACAATGGTACAAAAATTCAATGCTGTCTACAACGTTAGTATACCTTAGACGACGTTTTTATTTAATTCACCATCATCAATTCATTTATCATCGTTATCATCGTTATCATCTCCGTCGACATCGTCATTGTGGTTATAATCGTCACTCCGACACAGGTCGTCGTTAGCCTCGGACTTTCGTCCCCTCTTTGTTAGTTCGGTTGTAATAAAGGAGGCGACGAGGACAAGCGCGGGAATTATAACTTTCTTCTTCCGCCTCGCGAGGGGTGGCGGGAGGGCCGCCGGGCTGCCACCAGAGAATAAAGGGCGCGAACTTTAATTGCGGTCGCGAGGCGAGTCCTATCGTTGGCCCTTTCTCCTTTATGTTTTTCGCCACGAGTGGCCTCGCGAGGCGCTCCACGAAGAAAGGGAAGAAACGGTACAAGAAAGATTGTCCTCGGTCGCCTCTTTCTATTTTAAAGTGCTTCATTCGACCAACGCCTTGCCGCGTCAGTCCAACGAACAAGCCCCTTTTCTTTTAATTTTCTTACCCTCGCGAGTGTATGTGTCCCTTTCTCACCTGTTCATTCTTTCGCTCGCTCGTGTTCACCACTCTCTGTCCGCGCGCTCTCTCTCACTCTCTCTCTCTCTCTCTCTCTCTCTCTCTCTTTCTTTCGTCCATTCTTACATACTCATTCTTACTTTCGTCTTACGCTCGCGCGAGCGTCACACACACACGTTCACACAGACAGACGCACACGCAAACACATACACGCGCAGAGAGACAGTCATTGCTCGCTGCCCGCGGACATCACGTATACGCGTGTACGTTCACACCTGGTTATTATGTCAGACAATATATCCCTTCATTTATATCCGTTAGTTCTTACGCTAGGCGTTAATTAGTGTTACATCTAGTCGCGTGTGGCCGGCCCGTGCTACCCAGGGACAAGCTGCTCGCAGCTGCATCCCTTTTTGTTGCCTCGTTGCACCGGCGTGCCAGAAAAAGCATGCGCGCCGGTGCTGCCTCCCTGTGCCACCCGTTCCTTTTCTTCCTCTTTCTTTTCACGTTTTTGTCGCTATATTCAGTCTTTCTCTGTTTTTATGCCAGAACACATTCGTCCTCTCCTGCTGCGATCGTTTCCGCAGTGCCGTCTCTCGCGTTGACCCTCGGGCAGCCAAACGAGAACGGCACCAGACGATTTATTATCTACGTTCTTCAAATTAATCTCTTCAAAAGAGGAGAGACGGCCCGTTGAAAGAAAGTAAGCGATAGGATTAACGCACGCGTGACTTTCTTCAGACTAAAACACAGGTCGCGGTTGACATCGCCAGTGGCTTAGAATTAACGCTGTCTGTAGGAAAACCTATTCCACCTGCAAGGCTCTTTAACACGTCGACAGAATGGTTTTCTAAACGTTTGTGTGGATATGAGAACTAAGGGATGATAATTACGTAAAATCGTTAATCGTGCAAGTGAGCTACATACTTTCCACTCTGCATCGTACTATCCACGGGTTCGTTATCGCTCCCTTTGCACTTTGTATTTTCATGACTTTATGAGATGGACTTCAAACAACCTATGCTTGTGTTAACAGCTTTCTCTGAGTATACTGATACAATTTCGAAGCAAACCGTGTGACAGAAAATGTCAACGTGTAAAATTCAAAGGCAGGATAAATGATCCACATAGAGGGGAAAAATTGCGGATATGTCGATACCGATCCAGACTCCGAGAGTGAAAAGAATGGAAAAAGGTGGAACGAGAGATCAAACGAGCCTCAGACTTTCTCAGTAGCCGCTATTGTCTTCTGAAACAACCCCGAGTCGGTTAGCACGGGCGGCCAGACCCATTCGAATGCGTTTACGATCCGAGAAATTACACAGTAACGTTATTTATTCATTTTTTTTTGTTTGTTGCTTTAGTGTAACACGTACGGCATATCGTTAATTAACGTTACGTTATTTATATACTATGTATTTACAATCACATGAATCGTAGATATTCTAACGTATCGTTCGGTCTCGTACAGCTAGTCTTCTCCTCCCGCTGCTCCTACTTTGACAATTTCTCTATTTCTCTCTCTTCCTCTCTCTCTCTCTCTCTCTCTCTCTCCTCTACCTCGTACACTTTCTTCGCGGTTATTCACAGTCTTTCATCACGATTACGTCCATGCACTCGCCCGGCGAAAACATTTCTTTAACTCTAACCCACTGTATTCCCGTGACGTTTGTTGCGCCGCTCTCTCTCTCTCTCTCTCTCTCTCTCTCTCATTCTCGCTTTCTTTCTCCTCCTTCCACCCTCTCTCACAGTCTCCCTCTTTCACTCTTTCTCCCGGGAGAGAGCCGAGCTGAAACTTGTTCAATACTTCAACACCATTGTGCAACGTATTCGCGCGCGCGTACACACATATACATATATATATATTTATCTGTCTCGTTTGTATATATATATATATTTATATATATAATATTATAAAAAACAGTATCCCCTAACGCTTGCGAGAAGAAAGCAAATTCACGGAACGCCTCAGGCGGTCCGAAAAAGCTGCCCGTCCGTACGTTTATACAGCCGAACATGCACAACGTTAAGAACGGTCTGGGTCCGTGCCACTAAGGCGACTCTAGCTGTCTATCAACGTTCCCCGCTACCATTGTTTATCCATCGATCGATAAAATTTGAAAGACAACGCGCGCAGTAGGCGAGAACCTGCAAAGTGTAGAGAATTATCAGTGGAAAGGATACGTTATCGATTTTATTCAGATTCTTACATGAACAGATTATTCGCACCCAACCTGAAACTCGTTTATTCAGAGGGACAACTGCGACTGCAATCGTCGTTTACAATGTTTGGAATCCTCTCTGTTCCGAATGAAATGTGTTGTTTTTTTTTGTAGCAAAAACCGTGCGCAGAAGATGGTGCTCTCGCGTAATCTTGGACGAAAGGAATGGGAGAATTGAAGGATCATTTGGTCGTTCGTTCTTGTTCTCTTTATTTAGGGCTGCTCGTCCCATCTTCCTTCGTGTTCGTCCACGTTTCGTGTAGGCTACGTTAATTAATATTAGAGATTAACAAGAAACAAGTCAGAGAGCCGAGACTCTTCGCGCGGTTGCGTGACGCCCGACAATATTCCATCGTCGCATTATATCCTTCCCACTAAGGATTATCTCGTGTTTAGTGAGTTTATCGATCGATATTGGAAGCTCGTTTATTAGGAAGTTCCTCGGATCCGAAGAGACTTTTGATTTCGAGTTTCGTAAAGGTAACCAATTTCAATGGTGCTTGCGAATCGAACCCCCCCCGGATACATCGTCGTGCTTGCTAATTCGTAGTTCCGCACCCTCCTGACCCATTCCGTTGTGAATTCTAACACGCATGCACGGACATATAAGACTTTTTAGTTGGCTCGTGTCTATGCTCAATGCGCTTCGAATACCAAAATCCCCGTCACCGTGGATCGTCGCGAGGCGTTCGGTACACGCCTTCGCGTGTCTCTGTCTGCTCCCGTTCAGGCTTGTTTCTCCGACACGGAAAACAACGAAGGCAGTGTCAAATGTAATAGGCAGTGTCGAAAGTAATAGGCAGTGTCGATGTAACATAGCCCAGTGGATATTTGATACGTGTAACACAGGCAGCGCGACCGCGCCGCGAAGTTAACGAGGTTTCGCGGACGAGAGTTCCCCGTCGCGACTCACGGTTCACAGTTTTGCTACCAGAACGTTCGGGAACTGCCGAGCAGCTCTGATATGGAGGGGCTCGCGCCTCGTCGTCTGATATGAACGAGAATTATCGGGGACGCAGCGTCCTCGGGGATTAAACTTACGATAAGGGTGCGTCGGTCGAGTCGTCGCTTTAAAGCATCCGGATTCCTTGTTACCGTTTGTTTCGCCGGCGTCGGACCCGGCGCTCTTAGACAATCTCTTCAATATTCGTTCGACCCGGCGGCGGTGACACGAAGGAAACGATTTTCCATAAATAAAACTTCTGCTTTTACGTATCAGCCGTGAGCACCGCGTACACATGCACGCGTTATTTTTATCGCATCCGACGGGAGTTTTCAATACATCCCGCGCGAAACGTTTTAGGAAGAGAAGAAAAAAATGAAGAGGGAAGAATATATAATCTGAAGCGACACCGAAGATTCTTGCTAGCTAATTCAGTCGGACGTGATACGCTGTTTGAAAAATAGTAGCTTCCAGTAGGTCACGTTTTCAACGTAAACGCTTCTACAAACTCTCTAACGCATCGATCGATACAATAAAATATGATTTCCGATTAAGTCGGGGAATCTTTTCAAGATGCCCGTCTATTTAAGCGTATTCTTCAATTTATCGAACAGACGTGACCGCGTTTCGAAGCGGAAACGTTTCCCCGTTAAAATCTCCACTTCCCGATCATTGTGCCTCTATAATAGTAACCAGCGGCCAACAAGCGTCGGCTTCCCTCTACGGGATTACAAAAGACCACGCCGGATTATCTGAAATCAAGAAACCGAATTCGTTTCGGTGCTTCGCCGTTAACTCTGTTCGCGGTCGTCGACTTCTCGTTCCGGAAATCTCTTGTGATTGTGAAAGTGAAATGGCGGAGGAAACCGAGGAAAAGTGTATCGAGCGCGTACCTGGGCGCGCGTGCGACTGTTTCGACGGACCGTCAGACGTTGACGATCGTCGAGACGATTCTGTCGGCTTGCTCGTGACGGTCCCGGGACGGCCGCGGTAAGACGGTCGAGCATAGACACGTTGTTTTCGCTAATCGTTTCCTATTCGAATATAATTAATCACATCGCCTCGAAAAAATCCATCGAACAAGTCTCAATTCTGCGGAGCGGCGCGGACGAAAGTTCTGTCAGCATTTAGCGATCCCCCTTCTCGCGACACCATATTTTCTTCTTCTTCTTTTTTTTTTCCTTTTTTTCGTTTGCTCGCCGAACCAACGGTGCTTCCCACCCCACGGATCCGTAGCCACCCTTCTGGAATCGCGCTCGCGCGCGTCTCGTCGAGTGAATCTCGATGCGAAAGAAACTACGAAACCCTCGCAGTGTCCTCGACAGAATCCCGCGATCGATCTCGGAGACATCGCCGCTGTTTGGCTTCCCGCCGGGGAAAGACACGAAGATCACGGAACACCTTTTGACAATGATGAACAATGAGTAAGCCGGGCGGGGGATGATCCCGTTCCGAGCTCGCGTTTCAGTTTTCTCTCCCGCCGTGGGACCGATTCTCCTCGACGACAGCTCCGGATGAACATATACAATGATTTCGCGCGACGCGGCGCGACGACGCTTCGAATTTCTTAAAACGATCGATGCGAATCGATACGCAGATACAAAACGTTCTATCGTACGTGTTTCACGGAAGATCGTGGAGTCGTTTAATGTCTCCTGGCTTCTATAAAAAATCCTTGCCCTCTCTCAATCTCTCTCTCTCTCTCTTTCTCTCTCTTTCTATCGTGCTCTTTCTCGTTCCTGTGGGACAGTGTGTTCGCGAGCTTCGTGTCGTTCGCCATCCCCCGTGTTCGACCGCGCGAAGAACTCGCGCCGATTTAACAAGAACCCCCGCGAGATTTAATTAATCCCTAATTACTAACGGCCGGATCGATCACATTGTCTCGTTTCTCTTCTCTCTGTCTTTCTCTCTCTCTCTCTCTCTCTCGTTCTCGCTCTCCCTCTTTCTCGCTCTCGCTCTCTTTACCCTTAAGTCCCCCTTCCTGGCGCAGGGTAGTCGGTGTCGTCGGGACGCCGACGATTTCGATCTACCTGCTCGAACTGAACGGTTCGTTGTAAAGTGTTTCGCCGGTGCTCGAGACGGTCGGGCAACGAAGACGACGTGTTTCTCGGCGCTCGCGATCACTGCTGCCGACCCGTCGAGACGAACGACGACCGCTGAATCGTCTCCGCGCTAACGAACAGGACAGCGGACGGTCCTCCGTACGGAGCGACCTCCGGCCGGAATCTCGGGCCTCCGTCGACCGCGTACCTCGGAAAGGAAAACGTTAATCGCTGACCGAAAGGAACCATTAGACCACCCTCGTTCGCCATTTGCTTCACGCCGTGTATTCTTCACGCGGTCTCCCTTGCTGATCGTCCTCGTTCTTTTCCCGTTCACGAAATCGATTCCTGAGAATGCCCGCACACACGCTCCGTCCTCGCGTCTCTTCTCGCCGTAGTGTTCTTCGAGGCGCTTCCCGGGTCTCGTAGCAGGCGATGATCGATCATCTTGCGACACCGTGCTCCCTCTCATTCCTGATTATCGTTCCGGCGCGAAGTACGGCGGGTTCTTCGGGTAACAAAGGACCACGAGGATCAGTAGGGCCACGAGGGGGAATAGCCGGCTGCCGTGACTCGAATACAGCGTCACGACGCCCGCCAGCCACCACAACGTTGGACAACCACCCGGTGCCGAGTTCATCCCTCTTTGAATCGCGGCGGGATGTTCACCTGTGGCACATAAATTGATTTTACCTACTGGTCTATTACATTATCATCGCAAACGCGGCGGAGCCCGCGATCTCTGGCCGGGTCTGCGGGAAATTCCGTTTAATATCCGCGGTCTACGGTCGGGTCGATTTTAATCCTTGCGATAACAACGACCTAGCAGAAAACAGTTATACACTACGTTTGTTACCGCTACGGGGTATGAAAATTCTCTTTATTAAAGCCAGAAGATCTCCATGAGATTGAAAAATTGTTTCGAACTGTCGTGAAATCAATATTATATTTGAAACCAATATGTTCAACTCTGAAACATCTCAAATATTCTAAAACAGACTCACATCTCAAACATTTTGAAACAACCTTATTTCACGTAATAAAAAATTTTTAACAATTCTGTCAAATTTTTAATTACATTTTCACTATATTTATCAAAAAATTTGTTCGTTTTCTAATATATACGAACGTAATGGACAAAAGATTTGGAGAAAAGATATATTACACATGACTTACAGCATTTTCACAATCGACGGCACAATTATGTTATACTAAAAGGCCTTATGCACAAGTAAATCAATAATGATAATAATAAACGATAATAACATAAGACAAAGGGTCTCTCACTCTATCAGGCTAGCATTGCGTGTTTATGAAGCACTTGACCTGATTAAAGGGTCGCATTTGTTCAAACCTTGAGGCACGAGCCCTGCCAGATTCGGAGCATCGTGCATTAATTTATGCATTCGAGGGGTATAAATTACATATATAGCATTACGTGCATCACGAATATTAGTAAATTATATTGTACATTTCAAATAAGGTAGATACTGCAACACTGCGTTAGAAACTAATCGATTTATTTGTTACAATTCACTGGGTGGAAAATGGTAGACCGAACCGCAAGTATAACGTTACTTTTTTTTTAGTGCAAAAACCGTAACATAAAAAACGGTTATTGTATCCGTTCTAACGGCTATCTGTTATAGATAGGTATATGCTGTCGCGGACATTTTTGTGGCCCTTTTTATAGCCAACAATTCGTCCATACATCATTTTGATATACCTCTAACGGTTTAGGCAGCGTGTGCAATAAAAGGCGCACGAATGGCAGTTTTTCTCCGACTCACTTCACTTTTATCATCACTACTCGGCCTCCTGACAAATTAACGCGATGAAATGTAGCTCGCGTTACCAGCAGCCGTAGAAACTATCTAATGGCAAATGTTCGCCAAAATTGGTAGAACCGTGGGCTTTATGTTCATATGTACCGCGTGTGTCAAATAAGATGTTGCAAGTTGTATTCTTGAAATATTATTAAGATATCATTTTGTAAGGAAATTAATCTTCAAATGCTCGACACATTTAATTATAGAATTTAATTTAGGAAAGTCGAAGTCGATGTTACATTTTAAGAAAACAGCGTGTAATATTTAATTTAACGCACATTGTGAATACCTCAAAATTATTTTATATATTTAGTGTAGATTCACGTAAAATATATTTAACAGGTTGATCATTTCATCGTCATCGAACTCGTTTACGAATGCATAAAATTGACATTACTTTTCCACCGGTTAAATCTTTTTGTGAATTCGCAATTCGATTCGAAACGAACTTTATTTAGCAATCGCGTGAAACGGACGTGTTAAAAGTAAAGAAGAAATCAATACGAGCAACCGAATTGTCCCAGTAATCCCAGCAAGCCCGGCCGTATCATCGGCAGTAAAATTTGTGGTAAACCCGGAGCAGCGTCAGTTCACGGAGCACGATCTAATATTAACGCTTCAGCCTGTCTTAATACCCATCGATCCCTATATTTTAAGCCATACCTATCATAATGCGCGTTCAACCAGGTCGTGACCTCCCCGGAACGATGTGCTGGAAACGTAACGTCAGCTCGTATTCACTTAAGAGGCCAATTTTTTTTCGTTTCCGCGGGGCCGCGGTATTACCATCTACATATTTCTCCGTCGAAACGCGAAAGAGATTTATGTTAATGGAATGCGAAAACGCTTACCATTCAACACGTGAAGCTGCACGCTCGCGCTGTCGAAACTGCTCGGGCTGCAAGTGTAATTGCCCGAGTCCTCCCGCCTCGCGTTGCGGATCTCGAGACTGCTGACCGTGTCGTTATTGATCCTCTCCGTCTGGATTTCGATCTTGCCCAACTGATTGTCCAGAACCCGGTCGCCCTCGTGATACCAGAAAACGTAGAACGGCCCCTCCAGGGACTGCTTGATTATGCACCGTATGGCGACCGTGCTTCCGGTCTTCACGTACATGTCGCGGTCGCCTATGATCTCGATCTTTGGCACTATAAACCAACAATCAACGCTTGTAGTTCACCGCACGGACTGCGCCGACGTTTCTCCGATGGTGTTACGTGTGCGGCGAACACGATCTTGCGTTTTGCGCAATTACGCAACGTGAACTGTCCGATTTCTGATCGTTATAAATTAATATTACGACAAACGCGTTCCTATATCTATTTGTATAAAAATAAACTGAAAGAAAAGTGTTCAAGAAAATCGAGTTTAAAAATTTATCGATTATATGTACCGTTCAATAGAAACTGTCTGATCATGGCCAACTGGTTCTACTTAAAACTGAAGCGTCACACGAAGCAATTTGATTCTTTCCTTCGCCTTATTTTTGCTTATTACCTGATTCGTTCGAATCGACTCGGCTGTCGAAACCGCAACGTTTTGAAATGATCGCTGAATCTGCCTGAATACCAAGAACTTTATTTCTGCAAGCATTGTACCGTAGGATTTTCTAAAGAGACAATACCTTTCACGAGCCACAATGTGGCACACTGGCGCGGGATAATTGATATTATTCATGATTCTAAAACTGGAAACTCAGCGGCGCAATATTGGCTGTCGCGCGGCGAGTTCCAGCTGATCTGGTATTTATAACTGTTATTGGACAAATGTCCCAGGAAGAAATATCAATGCGCGCCATTGTACGAGTTGCATAAAGGGGGGTAAATGTATTTTTTTTCGCTGGTATAATTTTTCCATCGCGCGTCGGAACTTTTATACTTCGGCGATCGATGACAGAGCTGTGCAACAATGTTGTAAAAATAAACGTTCCCGCATAAATGAACGGCAAACGGTTAACTCCGCGGCGCGATGAGGAAGTCGCGTTATCGGGTGTTCGCGGTGGGAAAGAAGAAAAAAAGACAGATAGTGCAGTCTGCGCGGTCTCACCGACGATGTTGAGCTTGATGATGTGACTCTTTTTCGGGTCGGTCGAGATTTGGCACTCGTACTCGCCTTCGTCGCGTTCCTGGACGTACTTAACCTGCAGGGTCCAGCTGTCCACCGAGTCCACGAAAAGCGCCTGGAACCTTTCGTCCGGGATAAACATAGTTCTATCTACTGAGAGGATATGGGAGTCCCTTCTCCTTACCCACGACACCTTTATTGTTGCAAACAAGAAATATTGGAAAATCGATTAGAACGTTCAAAATGATGCTGCAACTGGCAGAAAGAATTCGATCAAAATCATCAGTGTTATCGTTTCTTGGTTTACATTAAACGCGAGAAATAGAATTGAATCTCAGATAAATGTGAGAAGAGAGTTGACTAGATTTTAGAAAAATGTTATTAATATTTTTTATTGCGACTAATGTTTACTATGATTAATATTTTTATGTTACACAAGGACGTCATTCTTCAAACTGTTTTCTTCACGTTTGGGAATTTTTTAAAATCATTTTTATATTAATATGTAGTTAATATATTATTTTACATCAAATATATAAAGGATAAGCATGAAACGATAGATACTTTAGTTATTTGATCTGGTACTTTCTGACAAGTGTGTGCAGGAATGCTTCGTTAGTAGATCACAGTTCTAGACTAACAATAATAATCGAACGAGTTAATGAAAAATAATCTTATTTTTTAAATTAAATAATCGTGTGAGAAGAACAGAGGATGATCATAAATTAGTAACGAAGCATTACGGAAATATACTTCTAGATTTATTTCTCATTAATAATAACAATATAGATTTCTATTACACCAATTAAAGATCGACAGACTCAAGTTGGACCAAGTTAAGGGTACGACCAACGGAACCAACGCAAGGAATGTCCGAATTGGACTGATCAAAGGACTCTGTTCGAGGCAATAAGACGGTCATTAAATTCGAAGGAGACTGATCCGAGATCGAGGGTATCCGAAACTATGGTCTTTAGCAGAATATCTCTGTCATGGTTTGTTAACTTGGGTACAGATGTCTCCTTAGATCCAGGCCCGATCCCCTCGCAGGCATCGATCTTTCGATTCCCGGTTGGTCCGTTCGCAGTCTGATGGTTCCGAGTTGGCTCATTACCAATTTGTTAGTCTTGGCTACGGTCATTTTCAGTTCGCTAGCCCCACCGAGTTAGTTTATTTTGAATTTGTTAGTTTTGGCTTGGCCCCCGTTCCGGGGGAGTCTGTTAGCGCCGAGTTGGTTCGTTACGAATTTGTTACTCTTAACCTCGCGTCCATTTGGAGTCTGTTAGTCTTGGCTTGGTCTAATTCGCGACCCTACGGTTTGCCCCGTTGCTTAATTCGAGTTTCTAGCCGCCATTCAAGACTTCCTCCGGGCTACAAACTCCAAAATCTACACTCTTTCGGCTCGCAGTTGATTTCGGAGCACTTAATTCAATAACTTCGCGCCGCAGAACACGGAGAATTAATTTTCCTCTGCACAGCGTATGAATATTTATCCGCGGGGAAAATAAGCGTCGCATATTTTTCAGTGTTTCGCCTTTTAAGTTGTATAAATCCCGACGTATCAAGTATTGGGAATCACGTGTACGGCTCGTATGTACATGCACGTTTCAAATGAATTATTTTCGCCTTAATGTATGCATGGTGAGTTCAATTTAAATTTTAATGAAACCCTCATTGAAATTTAATAAATCGTACGGCTTTGTACATGGTGCATTCCTACGGTGCACCGAGCGAATTTGAATAAAATTTTATCGCTCGTTCCGGCCGATTCCGTATCCCACCGGCGACGTACATTCACCCAAGTGTGCCACGTAAATTGCTTGTACACTTTTTGTCATGCGGAAAAACGGTCCAATTTATACCATGGCCTGCTATCCAAAGAGCAGCGCACACTTTCGCAATGTCATTTGTTAAGCCTTTGCGGTACGATTTGTTTTATGGCTACGTTGATAAGTATATCTTCGAGCTTAATAGTTTCTTTAATCGGTTAGCTGTTTTTGACGAGCATATATTTTAATTATATATTTTATAGTGCAAAGGGTTAGGATTAATATTCGAGGTAAACTCGAAAATACGAGCGCGAGATCCAATGAAAGAAAAACACCGGAACGAGACCCCCGCCAAAACGCGCGTAAACGGAAACGGATTTTTGCGGTTTGTCTAGAAACGAAACATCGCGGAACACGAATTTGCATGCGCATCCGCGGCCCAACCATAACAGTGTTCCATGAATTATCTCGCGTTCTTATTCCGGTGGTTGGCCGGACCCGGCATCGAATTCACTGTCATTAGCCGACATATTTCGGAATCCGAGGTCCTTCATTAATTCTCTAACCGCGCCGGGTTTTACGTCGCCGGGACCTGGAATAGAATTTAAGAAGAAGCTGGCAGCCATTCACGGCCGTGTATTTTTCTCATCAGTTCCACCGGCGGAAGTCCCTTTCTTCTCAACAAAGGACTGGGGATTATTAATCTTTTCTTTTATACATCCCGCTGCATTGTTGCACGGGTTTCCACCGGAGCGCGGATGTATCTTCGCCGCGGCCGCGAAATAAAGCAATAGAGACGTTTCTAGCGACGACGTGGCGAAAAATTCGACCGTCTCTGCGCGGAGAGACCGCGGGCTCCTCCGGATGAATACGGACAGGGCGAGCCGGGGTGGGGGGGCCGGTGGAGCGGGGTGGGCCGGAGGAGGAAAAACTGGGCCGAGGGTGAAAAAGAGCGGGGCCGAGCGCGTTCGACTTCCCGATCCCGCTCGATCAATCTTCCCTCCCCTTGTCTACGGTTAATTTATCGTGCGTCGATCAGCTCCGCGGAGCGGTTCTTTCGTTTCGCGGGGGGGGGGGGGGGGGGGGGGGGGGCGAGCGGTGGAGTCCGCGGCGGGCCACGGGGTCGCGCAACCCCGCAAGAAACCGTATTAGGAGTGCATTCAATTTATCCGCGCGATAAGTATCTCGTGTCGCGCGACAAGAGGCGTTTCGCAGATGTAACCATGACTTACGACCGTGCAGAGGCTGTAATCAACGGGACCCCGAGCCCGCTTCTTTAAGCCGGTGTTACCGACGTCGCCGTCGCGGACCCAACAGCGACAAGGCAACCCAGTAATTTCGGTCCGGCGAAAAATTTGCCTACGTAGCCTAGCGACCATTAGTACTAATGAACGAGATCGGATCGTTCTGCCGACTTCTGGCCTGAAATTGTTGTCCGGGAAACTTAATGCTAGACGCTATCGGTTTCTATCGCTCGCCGCTATTCATTCAGTCGGCGAACTCTAATTGCCCTCTAATTGCTCGCACGCCTTAGGCGCTGGGAGACAAATTTATTCGAGCTTTCTCTACGATGGAGAATTGTGTTAGCTTCTCCGGCCGTGTAGTTGTGGATATTCGAGCGAGCATCGAGCGCTGATTATGAAGTAAACGATCGCGAAGGTATGTCGGAAGTGAAATTATTCATTCGGTTATGTTGGAAAGTCGAGAGGTTTTATCTGAAGTCGCGTTTGATATATTTGTTCGAACGTTAACTCGTTCTTGCATCTAATTCTATGCTGTAAAATGAACTCGCAATGTAACAGTGCCTGTCGAACAATGATATTTTCCAAATTATGGAGAACAAAAATTGCCTCACACAAGTACCATTTTGCTTCAAGATGAAATTAAAAACGAATATTAATAGTTCGGAGTCTTTCAATCGGTATACTCATAGTATTGATCAGAACAATAGAGAACAGTGTCTGAAAACAATGTCGTCTACATAATCGATTAAATTCATTATTCCCGGTAAGACAATGCAAAGCGTAGAAAAAACTTTCGCAGTCACCGAATCCACGATTCCTTGCTATTGTCACGACAACGGTCGCAACACATCCCGTGTAACGGCTAATAGAAATAAAATCGAACTTGCCATTATCCCGTAAAAACTTCATCTGCATCGTCAACGCATAAAAAGTTTATCTCGAAAGCATTCCCCCTCGTATTTTTAACGATTCCACTTCGGTGTCGCGGGAACACGCTAAAACCGGACGTAACAAACGCGATTCCCGGAACGGAACACGGAAACACAGAAGGAATGGGACGACGGAGGGTTGGCAGGGGAGGGGGGGGGGGAATTTGCGGGAGGAGCACGATGTGGTGGAGGTTGCGATCGAGCGAGCGCGTGTTCCGCGAAATTGTCGGCAAAGAACAATCGCTTTCAATCGTGTTTCCGAGTGTACCGGGCGCACAATGCCCGTTGACGGAAAATCAGTCGTAAAAGTACGTTTAAATCCGCGGGCGATAAGCATCGAGGTGGTGTGAAGGAGCCCCGGCGCTGCCCGGTCGGCGAGAGAGAGGGGAGGGGGGGGGGGGGGGAGGGGAGGTTCGCGACCCTTAAGTACGTCGCCGGACGATTACATAAGGGTCGCGTGTCACCAGACACTTAGTCCTGCCTCTTTCGAGGTACAACTTTCACTCCTGTAAACACAGGCTGGCGGGATGGAAAGTTCGCTAACGAGTGATACGAAAAAAGTTTTATTGCACTGCAACGCTCCTGAAGGGGGCGCGATTAAATACGTCGCGCACCGGAACGAAACTCCTCCTCTGTGCCCTACAGGGGTCCACAATTTTTCTCGCTTTTCTCCCCTTGACAGTTAACACCGAAACTGCCGAGTCGGAGAAGCAACTAATGCACGGTGCCTTATGTACGATGGAAGACCGTGTGCTTATTCGGATCTTTCGCCATTTTTATTACAACGTACGTCTGGATTAACCCCTCGCCGTAATTTGCCGAGTCTGACTTATAATGATAACCTGCTAAGTACGAATTTTATTCCGTGTTCTTCAAGGCGAAATAAAATTCTGCCTTATCAATTTTTATCATCTGAGAAATGTTTACAATCGAAAATTATTTAATTATTGTTACCGTGAAGACGAAAGTACCGCAAGTAGTTAAAAAATGTATTCAATCGATTTCTTCTGCAATCTTAAAAGAAAACAGTCTATTGGCCATTGTCTAGGAAATTAACCCATCTACCGTGTACAACAAAGCTTCAATCGTCCGACTTAATCATAAAAAAGTTATTTCGTCTTAAAAAGTTTACGGACACTTGAACACCGACTGTACGTATTTTCATCGAAGATGCCACTGATTTTCACGCGACCTCCTAAATCTCGACGTCGACCTATAAAAAAAGGTACGCGACGAACGTTTCTGGCTAGACTACAGGCGCGGAAAAAGTATCGCAAGAATTGTTGATCGGCGACGGCCGGACGGACGCAATTTGGGTGGCAAGGCCAAGCAAGACCGAAGGAAAGAGAAAATTGTCGGCCCTATATAGCAAACGAGCAGGCTGGTGTGTTAGCCTCGGGCCTGTTGTCGCGTGAGATCTGGGTTACGTCGACGTAGGGGACGTTCGCACGGGGGCCTCGTAAAATTCACGCGGCTCGTATAATCCGGCTCTAACGGCTGCGAATCCAGACAGATTAGACTTTTATAGTTCGCATAAATTCCGTGGCGGGTGGGTGGGACGAGGATACCGTTCGCACCGTGTATCGGCCGTTATCGTCGCTATTTCGATGATTGTAATAGCTCGATCCGGACGTTCGTCGCGGGCGCGGTGCATCGACGGGGACAACCGGACCCTCTCTCTCTCTCCCTCCCCTCTGTGGCAACTTTCGATGGCGGATCAACCGGAGTTCATGGAAACCGACGAGCCGACGGCGGCCGATATCATCGACGCCGAATCGCAGAAAACCGGGCATTCGCGTGCAAATAAATCCGCTTTATCTGACCCTCGGGGGGCTGGGCCGGCGGCCGGCCACGGCGGCTGTATCCGGTCGTGCTTTTTGCAAGGAACGGGGACGAGATAACGGCCGTCGAAGTTCAGCGAGTACTTCATAATCGACCAGGGAATTAAGGAATTCGTAATTTGTCCGGCGAAGCAGGTGCTTTGTGGCGAACGCGCGATAGCTTCATTCAGCCGTTTCGACGCGAAGTGTTGCCGCGGTATCGCGGCTCCTATCTGCGAATTTACAGGCTCGTAGATTTAAATCGTCGGTTATCGCGCGGCGATAAAAGAATTACAGCGTTTTATTTTGCACGCTGATTCTTATTGGCAGCTTGAAATTTCTGCTGTTCACTAATTGGTATACTTATGAGAAATAAAAATTGTCCGGATGTGTTGAGAAAAGCATACATTAGGCGAAAATGTCTTTGTTTTCTTGATAATTGTAGTAAGCTGTGTGACTAATGCTTTAGGTGCAGTTTTGTATTTGATACATTCAGTTTTCAGCAAGGGATAATGTTTGAATTATTGGAAACAATCTCTATAACGTTAACGCAAATTTTTACAAACGATGACGTTCAACAGGCAGTTTTGATTTAAGTGCTCCTTGATTGTCACAAACACGATAGTGAATTGCGTCCAATTTATCAATTGTCGTCAAATTTCTCGTCTGATGTAAACTGATTACTTATATGACAATACCATAATTTATCGCCATTAAATCCTCGTAAACTTACCAAATTCGAATGTAATGCATCGTTTACATTAATATCATTCTCTGTGACTTTTAAAAAGTGTTCTCATGTGAGAGTCTTAATGAACATCGTTAAAATAAAACATGAGCAAAGAACATGATTTAGTTTACCTCAGGAATACGATGGAAAATAGAATAATATCCATACTGAACCTTGCGGAAATCATCGTGAAATAATCACCGAAACTCGGAATTCCGTTGCCAATATAAAAAAAAAACCATTGAACTTCGTCCAAGTAGACCAAAGTTGTGACAATTAAGCAAGACGGCGAATACTCTTTCGGTAGTGGAAAAAGGTTGCAAAAACGGTTGGATATATGACAGATCGGCCACGGTTTCCGCAAGCTTGAATATACAATAGCGTGAAGTGAAGATGGCGGACTTACTGATTTATTACCAAGCTGCCGCACTCTGCACGGCAAGTACGCATGCCTTCCCAACTGGGCCGTGACGTTCGTGGGGGTGTTTGAGTCGAAGTACGGCCCCGTGTAAATCCCGTCGAACCTCTTCACCAACGAATGAGACCTTGTGCTCACCCCTGAAAAATTCCATGAATTTTTAAACGTTCAAGCGCACACGAAACTTCCGCATGCAACTACCAAAAGTGTGTAGAAGAATTCCGATCACGCGAAAGTCTTTCCATTGGAAATAGAACGGCGAAGGAGAACGGCGTGCTGCGCGCACGGCGTACGCGCATTATTCGAATTCATGGCGCTACTAAGTCGTCGGCCTGGTCTTCCTTATTGCCTTGCGTAAAATTATATTCATCTTCCAGAAACACCGTCGTAGTACCGCTGAACGTGGATCGCGCACAGGTTTACGACAATTGAAACTTTGGTAACGATAACGTTCGGATTATCAAACGGGTATTCCCCGACTTGTAAATTAATTTCGTAGATCTTCGTTGAAACGTACCGTATCATTTCGCTCGCCGTTCGTGTGCTCAACGTTCGGAAGCAAAATGATCTGTACAAACTCAAAGACGTAGTTTCGAATTTATCGCCATTGAAACGTTGCAGACACGTCCTCGAACAATCGCGGAAAATGATTTATTTCTCTTTCGTGCCGCCATGTTCTATTTAATGTATGTTGCATTGTTCCGTGCTTCTACAAGTACATCTCATTATTGCGCCGACTCTCGAGAATAAATGCATGCAACTCTTGCTGTTGCGCTACCGGCGTTATTTTCCTTGTTCATAAATTTAATTAAAGGATCATGTTTAATTATATTCGGCAAGCAGTTCTCGCTTCCACTGGCAGATAAATATAAATTGTGCAGCCCTCGCGGCGAAGATGCGAAGGCGCGAGTTAAAAATAGCCGAGTTTGGTATATGCAGCCCTCTCGACGTCTCGGAGACGTCATTATAAAGCGAGGGGGTTAATAGATTCCTGTTTCCCTTTTTTACTATGCGACGTTTCTTAGTCACGGGAATAATCTTCTTTTCCCACAGTGAAAGACCGATTAACGATCAAGATATTTTCTTAGAAAACGAAGCGCTATACGAAACACCGTCAAATGAGGTCGTCTAAACACAGTACATAAATGGGGCCAAGAAAACACGCGACCAAGAACAAAGAAGTTTTATTTTAATTTTACGTTCCTTTTATAACCACTTATAAAAACTATATAACGCATAAAGATACAAAGGTACGAATTGCGAACAGACACGCTATGTTTATAAAGTTCCCGGGATCAATGAAAATTTCTGATTCGCGGAAGGTCTGCGGCGTATTCGTGGCAGTAGTGTTATTCCTTCGTGAATGTCAATATACAGTGACCCGACATAAAAGATCTTTTAAAGGGGGACAACTCTTTTTTAACATTGACTTGAAGTTGGTAAAGATATAAAGAAGCTATTTTGTTAGACAACGTTTAAATAAATTTAAGCAAAATTGCTATTTTTCGAAATGATAAGGATAATTAGAAAATTATGTTTTCTTCTACCCGAGTCTCGAGTAATTTGAGCTACATATAATTAAACAGTGCAAAAATCGTTCCTCACGATATCCAACAATTTCGAAAATAGGTCGACGAACATGAATCGTCATCTCTTATGAAATAAAAATCATTTTTAGAATAATTTTCACGCATTGTACAATAAAGCAGTACTTTTCCCAAGGAATCGACGTCATTCGGTTCGATTTATAAAAATGTATTCCACGTTGAAAGACGCCTGTATAATTTCGCGAATCGCCCAGTTTACCATCGTCCCTCATATTTTCCAGCAGCGCGGTGTCTACCGGGACGCGCGGAATGTCCTAATAAAAATGAAAATCAATTAGCATAGTTCACGCGTTGCACGGTCGAAACGAGCCCGCGGTTAAATTGGAAATCACCGTAGGGCGGCGGCGGCGTCCCCGGTCCCCGCCCGGCAGCCGCATAATATCATTGTCGCGCGAATTCCTGAAAGGTGTGTTGCGACACGAAGCATTTTGAGCTCGGCGCGCGGCAGCGGCGGCGGCGGCGGGCACGGGAACGTTTACGAGTCCTCGAATCCCCGGGCAAACTTGAGCCTTAACCCCCGGGAGCGTCGCCCACATCTTAGACGGCAACGGCATTAACGTGGGCCCCGTGATCACGCCGGATTGTTATACCGGCTGAATTTACATTGTACCGGATCTCGGGCGCCGTGGCCATGATGGAATAATAAAAGGATCACCAGGAATATAGTGTATTTCGCATTCGTGACGTCCATACACGCGGCGGCTTCTCCTACGCTTCCCCACCACCGCCGACTTTTCCCGTCGCTTCTTGCCTTTCAGAATAAATCCTATCAGAGCTTCTGCCAAGCCATCGTGCCTTGGGGAAATGGATACTAATCCCGGGATTCCGATTCGAGGGATCCGAAGACGGATCAGCATTCGGCCCGAAAAGCAACGCGGGCTTCGTTCCAACGACCTTGAGGGCCCACATCCGGCCTGCGCCGGCCGAAGGGTATAAAGGGAGCCCACGTATTTGTTCGCACATCATATTTCTCGTACGTGATATCATATCATACACGTCTTGATGCACACGACCCCCTTTTTTTCCATTACTTGCGAACCTTTCCACCCGGAGGATCAATTTGTCTTCGACTGCATTATGGATACGGGGACCGGCACGGTCGAACCAAACGATTTTTACGGTATGCCATTGTTTATATGTCGACAAGATACGGCGACGAGGACCTCGAGGTGTACACGACCTTTCATTTATTTGTGCTTGGCAATTGACATTTTTATTTTGTAACGTTCGCTTTGGTTTAATTTATAATACTGTGCTGAGTAGTATTCATTGTTCATGATAATGAAGGAATGGCTTTTTTTATCTGATTTTACTGATTATTGTAATGGAAATAAATACAAGTGCATAAATACCAAGCTGTGTGTAGTATGTAAAATATTGGTTGTTGAACCAGCATTTATTAGCAAGATCAAGAGACCAGCAACTAAGTTCTTTGTAATTACTGGATTATTTATTCTCTATACAATTAATTAAATCTGTTAGGGTGGGCAACAATATTAGTGTGAAACGATAGCACAGCTTTTCTTTTCATTTCGATCATTGAAGTTTACGTAAATGAAAATACTAACTCTGTTGTACTAGATTAAAAAGGAAAGAATCCGTTTTAATCATTTAATAACGCTTTAATATGAAATAATGTAAACAATTTTTGTTATCACAGTATTCAAACCGATTACTGGGTGTTTGTAACTCCACTGTAGACACTAAATCGGATTTAACGTTTCTGTTATTACGGAAAGCTAGGATAATACAATTGACATGCACACGCGTCGTAGATTAATTCCACCGATGTTATTACACGATCTTATTGCGCATAATGGTGAAAGAGTCTCTTTGAGGTTTTTATCTGCGAGAGTGTAAGACGAAGCACAACTGTATAGTGGCTATTAAGTCCAAGCATTACAAGCTGTTTTGCTTTCTGACCATCAAGCTAATTGCAATTTAAAAAGTCGTAAGCTCCGGATGAGTATTGCAAAATTGAAGTCTGGGAACCCGGGGGAACGTTCTTGCGGTTAATTGAAATACTTATCCGCTTCGTTTACGGTAATACTAACTTCTCCTTAGTTCTTAAAACTGTATAAAGTGTGCATCTGTATATGCCGACCGTTCAAACTCGAGTTTCACGTGGAACGAGCTCTTAAGAACATTTTAGAGTGTATCACTTGTTTTTTGCTGTAGAATGGATACAAAGTTAGATACCGAATTTGTTGAACGCAACGATTATTTAGTTATCGATCGCAATGACATAGTGTCTGATCGAGTTGAAGTATTACTTAAGTTTAAAGATATCTTTTGCTTTAACAGGGCCCTTTATTTGACGCGATATTGAATTATTATTCGATTTAGTTATTTAATTATTACATCTCTATTGTTTAACTCGACTGGCTCGTGAATAATAATTTGTTATATCCTCGGACTCTTAATAACACTGTCGCGGCTTTTTCAAGTCATTTAACTATTTAAAAACTGTCTCATATAGTGATGTAAATATATGAACAAATTTCAAATCGATATTCGTTTAAATAATAAATTACTGAAATTAGTCATACTAGTAGTTAAGCTTCGAATTATTTTCTTTCAGAAGACATTGTGTTTAGAAGAGGTAAAGTATTTAAGAGTATTTGGTAGAATAAATACGATAAATATTTGCACACGCATATTCGAAATGCTTCTGTATCGTGTCAACAAATGTAATAAAAATCAATTTGCCACAACACGGAAATACTTACAAAAGCGATACGATACCAGAAAGCGTCTCCACGCGAACGTTACAGCCAGCAGAAGTAAAATTTCTGCATGCGTGACCGTAATTCAATGCCCAAGGGTTGTGAACCATATTTTTATACGATTTCGACCGCGGTCCCTCTGCACACTCGTGTGACAGAGGAACGATTAAATTGGAGCGGCCGCGGTCACCGCGTACAGCATCGTAAAATCTCCGTTCGCCGTGGTTCCGCGGGGCGGTACCCACGGTTTTGGATAAGTAGCGGAAAAATCGGCGAAACTTTTGTCAACGGCCGGTGTTTTTCCGCGATTCTTCCGTGACGCCGCTCCCCCTTTTGTGTTGCCGTACGTGTCTGCGGCGATAAGGGAAACACAGTGCATTACTGGCAGCTTACGATTCAATGCCGCGCCGGGAATCGTTGCTCAATCGACACGCAACAAATACGGCGGCGGGGGGGAGGGAGGAAGCGTTTATCGGGAGAAACGTTCGTTTGTTCGACCGGATGCGAGGCATCGAGCGATATCTTCTCGCGGAGGTCGCACGAATTCGCGTTCCCGTCGACGACGGGGGATCGCTGGTGGAAGGCGGCCCCGATTTATCGGCGATGCTTCGGAGTTCGCGGAGTTTACGCGAGACGCCGGGAATACGGGAATACGGGAGTACAGAGAGGACGGGGCGGCGAAGGAGAAGAGCTCGATAAAACAGCTATACGGCGGAAAGTTTTTGCGCTCGCGGTGCTATCGTTCGCAACTCGTCGTGCGCGTTATTTAACTTCGCTCCGCGTACACCGCCGACGCGTTCTTTCGCCGAACGACTTTCAATCCACTTCGTAAACCGCGGGATCCAGTGCTCCTTTTCACAGGGGGAGGGGGAGGGGGGAGAGGGGTCCCTCGATAATCGCGTCGGAGTCTCCTTTGTTGGGAATTATCGAATTTCGCCGAGTGGCTTAGTTATCCGTAACTTCGCCGGGGGGGAAAATTGCTAATTACAGTGGCGCCCGCTCGATGGCCGCCTTTCTTGCCCGGTTAGCCGAGGAGGAGCTGGTTGACCAATTTTTAGCATGTTTGATCGTCGTAAATTAACCGTTTCGCGTTCGCCGGTTGCCGTGGTGCAGCCGTACCGATAATATAGGTAATAATTGAAGATGATTAGTCAATTAAACATGGTCTACTTCGGGCATGGTTCTACCGACGTCAATAGGGGATGAATTAACTAGTCGTAGTCTCTTTTAGACGCGTTCTAGCTTCATCATCGCGTAGATTGACTTATTTTGCCAATATAACCTCATTTGGATCCATGGTATAGTGGCTACCCCGGTTTATTTTACCGAGAAAGTTTTCCGTGTACAGTAATAAGCGAAAGTATTAAGACCAGATTTTCACACGAAATTCTCTGACAATCTATAAACCTTGTGACTCTTTATTTCAACCGCGTTGGAAAATTCCTCTCTTTGTTGGGGTTTAAATAAATGTGTGTAATATTGGAATGCATAGCACGTCTGGAAAACGCGTGACTGCATAGCACGTCTCTTAATGTAGAGAAATTGTTATTTGTCAAGGGTAGTAAGCACATATTGTAGGGAAAAAAGGAGAACGTGATTGTGAAACATAAAACACAGGAGAGAACAATTTTCTAAAGAAACTCTGCGAATTTCGTCATCATCAGCATGGAAAAGTTACAGTAAATAAATTCCCACACATATTCAACCTTTGCCAAAACACAATTTTTAAATTACAAGAACTTTGCTGTAAGTATTGGAATTGTTTAGGGTTAAATTCCAAAAACAGTTGCTGAAGTTTGTTTTCTCGATGATCATTCAACTTTTAGTTGAATATTAATATTATTAACTAATGTTACCTGATTTGGCAACAGTACTAAAACACTAAAGGAAGTATGTACACACTTCTTGGAAACGATGCCTGTTTCTCTAAATAATCTTATCATTATACGCTTTCTAAATTATCTGAAACCAAACGAGTTTGTGAAAGTGAACAAGCCAGGTTTAACGTAAAGTTCTACCACTGACAAGGCGAGGACAAATTGATTAGTCGGAGAATACGGGGCAACGGGAGGGGTTTCTGTTTCGACCTCCCAACCTTTGACACTTTCCTGTGCGCTCTCTTCACTTCAATTATCCGACCGTTTCGACCGATAACGGAAGCCTGTGTGACAGGAGCTGGGACTATTAGACTATAAATAGTGGCGGGGTCTACTGAATGCCAATCAGTCCTGCTTTCCTTTGTCATTTCTGCACAATACCGAAGTGCTGTAATGCTTCCCGAAAACCATACCTATTCTCGAGCACGGTTCAAAGAGATTCGGCTCTCTCCGTGACTTGATATTTTTACGAGGTTGATTGATTCTGGTTTATTTAACGTTAACAGAATTTTTAGAATGTATTGTCATTGGTATAAATTTTCTCGCGAATCCTGTGACCCGACGCAGACGTTTTATCCCTGATTTCAGAGTTGATAAACTAGCAAACAGCGAGGCGAAAAGAATTTTTCAAATTAATCTTTCGTTACACGTTTAATCGGTGCAGCTAAGTCGTCATTAATTTAAGAAGCTGCGTTATGTTTTCCAGAGAATCCCGGGCAACCAGTTAAACTTGGAGCTCGTGTAAAGAGGGGACAGCTCCGCGAACCGGTAAGTCGAAAACTTTGAAAGTAGAGCTATTTAGAACTTGCTGCAAAAACTTGTAAAAACTAAACAAGGATATATATTGCCTTTTATATACATATATATATGTACATATATCCTTAAGTTTCCAGGAATATTAAATCATGATAAAGTAGCCGCGCCATAGAGTCTCGCATTACCTTTTTAGCGGAAGCTCGTAGAAACATCGGGATTTAAATCGCGCGACAAACGCAAGCATCAGCAGTCGGCCGCGACTTTCGCGTGGCTAAAAAAAAAAAATTCAACGAACAAACCGGGCCCTTTAAACAACGCCCGGGCGACCGTCCCCGCAATTTCGAAATGTCGTGGAGGTTTGCCTTCCGTTTAATCGCTTTCACAATTATTTCTAAACCGGCTTCATAAAGGCCGGGACGAAATTACGTCATCGCGCTGCGACACGGTCCCGGCGTTTATATCTCGGTTGAAATTACCGGTTCCCCTTTGTTCCCGTTTCCCGCGTGTTTTTCCTACGATTTTGAGCGGGTCGCAACAAAGACGTCGCCACTTAATTAACTAACCGATAACGGGGGGGGCGGGGCGACCCGGCTGTCGTTCAGCGGTCCAGACGACGACTGTTCCTTCGGATGCGCCGTTTGTTCCCGGAGAAATAATGCCAGTCATCGGGAGCGCCGCGAACAAAAATGGCTCCGGTGGTGTCGGGTTTTTGCGAGCGACGCCATCGCCGGGTGCCGCGTCATAGCAGCGCGCAAGGAGAACGCATTAGCGGTATTGCTCTATTATCCGACATA
Source organism: Augochlora pura (assembly GCF_028453695.1). Taxonomy (NCBI): domain Eukaryota; kingdom Metazoa; phylum Arthropoda; class Insecta; order Hymenoptera; family Halictidae; genus Augochlora; species Augochlora pura. The sequence continues at coordinate 4,693,690 of NC_135773.1, read as the reverse complement.
TTTTAAGGGACAATACGCGAGAAGGAAAGCGATCTCCCGGCTCAGACAGAAACAGCTCCCTCCCGCCGCCCGTGAAACAGGTAGAATAAGAAGACGCTGTGTCGGACGTCCAAGTGGATGAGGTAGTTCATTAACCGGCTGAAAATTTTCGCGAGCCCCGAAAACTAGAGGCAGCATTTTCGTGCTGTGTGCTCGCCACTCCGGGTCGCGAGATGCTTGCCGATGTGCGTGTATTCGTTTTTGTCTGGACAAAGACGGGAACGGGAGCAAAAAATCGCGACGACCGAGGGGGGGAACAAAAGCGAGCGAGAAACTGTCCATACAGATAGGAGCTGCCGAGCTGGCGGAACTTCTTTGCTGCTCTCGCCACCGTAAACACTATATCCCGCCTACGCCGTCACAAATATTTGATCACTTACAGCGGCGTCCGTAAACCACGGTCTGGGTTATATGTTTTTTTTTTACGTGGCGCGTGACTCGAGAGCAAATAATTTGTCGCCGCTTCCGGCAATTAGCGCTTTTGCTATTCAAATTTGTTACGCTGGCCAGCGATGAGCTGAAAATACCGAATAAACTGTTTGCACGGAAGAGGTCTGGACTGACAAAGCGTCGAATTCTGCGCGCTTGATCCGCGGGTAAATGTCGTAAATTACGAGATTTTCTTTGAATTCTACCAAGCACCGATTTTGTCGGACAAAATTGAATTTTTAACGAAACACGGATAAATCGATTCACTTTACCGGATTTTTATTGAGTCGCATGATTCGATGGGTTCGGTACACTTGTTTCGCGCACGATTTTACGAAGTTCAAGGAAAGTCGGAGGGATTTTCACGCGACACTTCTACGGGGCACTCGCTTTATATATGTATACACCGAATGTCTTGGATGGTAGACCCAGTTGGGTGATGCCGACCGCATTCGTGGTCGATTCCAGGAATTTCGGCAGGCCTGTCGAAAGCACGGAATTCTGGCTGCTGGTAGTCCGCAATGTTTCACTTCATTCTTGCACCATTTTCTTCCCGTTTCTCGCACTTTCACTCCGAAATACTGAATCAATTGGCCTTCACCGTTACGAAATCCAAGATCATACTTCGTCGAACGAGTAATAAATAGTTTTAAGTGATATTATTAAACTAATTTTAAGAAACATCCATTAGCACTGTTTCACTAAAATAAAAAGCAAAGTGTGGATCCTCCAAACTGAATTTTTCTACACTGCTTTCATCCCACGATTGCACAGATATTATGTTACTATATTTATATGTGTCAAACGTATCATTGACATGTTAACAGTAATTTATAGTGGTCTCCCCTACCCATCGATTAACTTTCCGATTCCATTTTCAAAACGTTTTCAGGAGTTCGAATAAAAAAAAAATGTTTGCCTCCATTAAAGCCTTTAATCCCTCGATATCGAATATTGTTGGTCGGCTCGATCCAGATTGATCGGAAACGTAAAAAGGTCCATTTTTATAACATCGGAAAATCATTTTGTCACGTTTTTTTTACGCTCCAAGTACATTCTCCGCACGCATCATAAATAGTTTTAACGATATCGTTATCTGTATTGCCCTTCTCGCGTTCATATATCATGCGATATTGAAAATGAAATTCGTTAACAATCGTCCTTTGACCTTTTTTTGATTGGCCAATCACGATGGATCAAGCTAACGACAGGATACAGATCAGCATTATCCGAACCTCCGATGATTGATTTCTTTTATTACGCGAGTACATAAAGCACCAGTATTGCATTCGTCAATTTGGATTTATTACAGCACTGTAACTAAGTTACTATTTTATCTGAACGGGTAAATCTTTTCACTGTAATTTCTATCGAAGCCAATTTCACAGCTACATTCATTTTTATGCGATACAGGTGATTTGTATTTATTGAGTGCGATCCTTTACTTCAATGTTGAAACAGTAATATGTTATTACTGATAACGATAAAAATCTTATTATTGATAATAGGGCGGTAGATTTATATTTCGATTTAAAAGACGCGAGTAACATATATACTTGGAAGATTATGTTCAAAATCTTCGCGAGAATTTGGTCACGATATCATCGAGCAAAGGGTGAATGTTTCCTGGATCAGTTAACCCTTTGCACTCGAAGCCATTTTAACTGTAATTTTAAAATAACTTTTCTGACATATAACATTTCCATTTTATATGACAAAATATATTTCATGCATATGAAATTGAATATTGTAAATCAGGCAACAACAGTTATATTTCTTAATAATTTTTGAAATCTAATTTTTCATAATATAAAAATGATTTTGGAACGTACTGTAACAATTTTAGTGGTGCCTCGGAGTCACCACTCGAGTGCAAAGGGTTAAAATGGTCGCAGTTTTTCATGAGACATAAAGAGAATATTTCCATAAATATATCGTCATAGAAACCTACAAAAATTCACTTGTGGGTCGTTTAAAGATGTACAACGTTACTGTCTCAATGGACCATATCTGACCGTCGAACGGAACAGGATCGAGGACCAACCGTCGTCGACGTTTTATCAAAGATGGGAACAGAAGAAAATCGGAAGCGAATGAAACGATTACGAGGCACGAACGCCATAAAGACCCTAGCGACGAGGTTGTGCAAAGGGAAACTGTAAGTACGGGAACGTGTCCACTCGAGGGTGGCTCTCCTGTAGAAGTTTCAGGTAGATACAGATCTGGGGACAACTTTTCGACGGTTTACTCTCCAGTGGTTGTCGCGTCTACTCCCCAGGGCGGAAGACTCGCGCAGAAATATTATCAAGCAGAAAATCTCCGACAACTTGCCGCGTTTTATTCGGAATAGGCTATTCCCGTCGTGCGTTTCCTTTTCAATCGAGCAATTCAATTTATGCCTCGCACGGAAGGCACGACGACGACGAAAAAAAAAAAGAAAAAAGAAAAACAAGTAAGCCAGGTCGCCGTACCACTCGACCGTCGGCGAATCGTCTAATTACAGAACGCTTAATAATTGCGATGTTTACGGAATCATCGAAAATTCTGTGTATCGCCAGATCAATACGGAACGCGCGGCGGCGGCGGCGGCGGCGCCGTTCCGCTTGCAAAAATTCGACGGCCGCGTTCGCAAATAATATTCGGCCGGCAGATTTCGCTGCTTTTCGTCCGATGACAGTGTTCGCAACGTTTAGGAACGTCCGGATTGTTGGCAGTATCGGCGTATAGTCCGCGTGGGGCACACGGGAAATCCCGTTTCCATCGTGGCACGCGCGATATCTGCAATTGTGCCCGTGTAATTTTACCGCGACTGTACACAACGCCATTTCGACGGCGCAAATACTTAACGCCCTACTCTGTGACGGGGAAACTGTACCTACCGGCTCGAGTACTTTCGGGGTTTAACGGCCCCCCTGCAGTAACAACAAAGTGATTACACCATCGACATTGCTAAATACCTCGCAAGTTTTCGACAACAGAGCCCCGGCGCGCTCGCGCAAAATTACTGCCGCCCGGAATGCGAGCACGTATAGAATCCGCTCGAAGTGCTGGCCAAGATACCGGGCGGGGGAACGAATGGAACGCCTAGGAACGGAGATGGCCGACCGAATGCGACGCGTTTTAAGCGATTTTTGATCGCGCCTCACTGATTTCTTATCCGATTTCCATTATCTCCTATCTCTCGTCTACGGAAATTGTCTGTCGACTTCCACTTCGTTTATTTATAGTCGGAAGATCTGGAAGGAAATCTTCGTTTTTTTTTCAATTTTTACAGTCTACAGAAAGGTGTCAGTGACGCGATGCTATTTTATAAAAAAGTGAGTGAAACAAATCATGGTAGTTGTTTAAAGACATCGTGTCATATTGATTACATTGCAGATTTTGTGTATATGCTGCTGAGAAAATAAAATATAGTATCGGATCATCATCAGAAGAATACGATTGTTAGAATTAACGTAGACGATGTTTATTTCGCACAATAGTTCTCCGTCGCTTTGTAACAATTGCAGCGGAATGCGCATAATAAACTGTAAATTCGTTTGCAGGTACAAGCTCCACGAATTGACAGTAATGTACACGCTGCAATAACAATGCGAGTTTAATCCTGAACACTGGGACAGCGACAGTAACAGTGAACTTATTTCCGTACCAACGATAACAGAAATTACAGCGCGGTGTTCAAAGTCGCTGTGCGCAGAGAAGTTTGTCCATTGCGATTCAATTTCTGTTCGAATAACGCGTACAGCGACGTTAAAACTTAAACGTTGAGTCTTGGAAATCGTCAACGCTCGCGGGTGTAAAGGCTTTGAGGTTATAAGTCTTCGAGACATTTTAACTTGCATGAAAACCGTCGGTTTTATGCGGCAATGAAAACGCTCCGAAGAGATAAAACAGTTGGATTGTGCTTAATAACCATAATAAAAAGAGATCCAAGTAAATCTTCCGTTTCTATCGCGCAGTCGTTCGATATTTAATCCTGCCGGGACGTGCGCAAATCCGACGGGAGTAATGCTAAGTCTTTTCATAAATATTTTTATTCGAACTGTGTCGCAAAAATTGTTCGGCGCACAATGGCTGATACGCGATACGGTAGATTCGATGTTGTACAACAAATGCAGGCGAGAAAACGAAAATAGAGAAGTACGCGTCGTGTTGGCATGTATCTGGGGCGACTGGCTTACACCGAATACTTTGGTGCGCATTACGACACGTTTCCACGGCGTCAGGTGAGAATGCTGAATGTCGAATATAATTTTCGGATATAGTATAGAATATTCATGTCTCTGTAAAAATTAGCGCTGTGGTAGATTTTAAACCTTCCCTGCACTCGGATCGATATAACACTCGAGCGATATTTCCAGCTTTCCGTCGCTTCTATAAATTTTTAAATCGAATTTACATGCATAACCTTGACACGAGCGATTTTTAGATTCATTTATAGATTGATCGATATTTAAATTATTTGGTTACATTGCATACATTGGATAAAATTAGCAATTAAAGACTAGCAATTAGATTGATCTATTATTCTTAATCGATGCTAATGGTTGAGTCATAATATTCCAGAGTATTTCTTAAATTCCAAAATAAAGGAAACAATTTGTTTCATTCTTTACAAAGTAAATGAACTAGAATTGCTATTCGACTGTCTAAACGATAACGTTTCTTTGCATTTCGCAGATTAACACAGGTGCTAAATGTATAAGGATCCGCTAACAACCGTATCTAATCTCGTCCAATTTTCCCAAAACGTTCCACTTTCGGAAAACGAGTCTCCAAAATGGATTCCAATTACCATTGTATTTATTGATCATCATTATGCCAGGTCAACAGCAACGAGCAAATCAACTCGGAAAATCGAATCATCGTTCACTACCACAATCCCATTTGCAAGACGTTTACAAACACTGTATCCAGAGACCGTGGGGGATGTCCTTACGCCTGCCATTTGGAATCGAATCAAATAAATGTCGAGCACGCCGTATTACACGCTGTAGATAGGCGGTCCACAGTGCGCTCGAGGGTCGCCTAAAGGAGGATGACGCGCTTGCTAACCGAGCGAGCGAGCGACCGGGCGCGCTGTTCGGACCTTGAGGACGAAAATACCACGGGCAAAGTATCCACTTAACCTCGAGCGATGGTAAGAAAGACCATGCGATATCAGTGCCGCGGTGCGCCGCCACCAAGCTGCCACCGAGCCGCCACCGAGCCGAGCGATTAACAAAACGCTGTTCAGGAACGGGGGCGAACGAGTGTGTGTCCCCGCTAATTCCCGGCCGCCGATCTGATATCCTTTTGGCTGTATCTCGGCCAATCGTTCCACGCTCGATGAATCGATTTGCCAACGCGTTTCCGTTCAGACGGCGCGAATCGGATTGGCAATCAGTGCGCGCCGACCCGGTATCGCGTGCACCGGGGACGTGCACGACCAATCAAAGCCCTCCCTCCCAGGACACTCGATCTTCCGGACAGAAGGATCCTTCAGGGATGCAAAATATCGAGCGCAGGCGCCGACATCCCGCGACCCGCGACCCGCGACCCGGCGACCGAGCCTCCGGATCCGCGCGACCCGACCGCCGCGCCGGGAAACGAGCATAATCAGACGTCATCGGGGCTGCGTCTGGCCGGCTACGGCTACGGCCACGTTTTTCGCCGTCGACGGCCTCGCCTGAATTATTTCGCCGAGGTTTGCACACGGCCGCGATTATCGTCCCCGATGTCCCCGGAAATCGTGTTTCACGCCGAGATTACCGGGCCGGGAGACGAGGTGGGAGCAGATGGCCCGCCCGGTGTAATGCGTTGTTTATGACCGATCCCGACCGCAGATATCGTTCGTAAATTTCTTGGGAGCCGGAATCGGGCGCGCGAGCGCGCGCGCGCGCGTCGGCCGAAGGGGTTCGACCCTGCCATGTCCGCAGAGGATTGGCTGTGTCAACGGACTTGCGGTCCCTCCTGCCGCGGACCTACTCCGGAGGGTCCGGCATTGATACCGTGGGATGGTTTATCCATTACGTCTGACAAATAGCCGTCCATTACCGCGACGATTCGGTGTGTCACAGGGAAACGTTGCGCGCAAGTAGAGCATCAAAAAGTGCTTGACACATATGTTTTCGTAGCACTCGAAAGTTGAGGGTGAATAACATGTTTTATGAACCCTTTTACCCGCTCCGAGCATTTTCTGTTGAATGCGGCCCGGTAAAATTAAAACGTCATATTTTTCTCCGCCGAGGGAAAATGTTTAGTAGCGAGCTTCCGCTGAGCGAGTAGTTTAACCCGTGGTTCGCCACGATTTCTCGCGATTTCGACCTGTTTTTTTTTACACGATTTTTAGTAAAACGTTTTTTTCATAAACTTTGCGTCATTCGGTATTGTTGTACGACGCGAGCGGTGCTTCGTGGTTATAATCTACCGCATAGAAACCCGAGTTGTCTCCAATTAGTTCACATTAAGGTGTGACGCGAGCGAGAGAAATTACTGCGTCAGTGACACGAGTCAATTGACATTATCAGAAATGACGCGTGATATGGGAGGACGTATTTGCAATCACCGTGACTGAATTTCGATTCTTGATTCTTAACTGAATCAATTGCGGCCGTTTCGGTTGGGTTAGCCACCCCGTTAACAGGTTAACGTCGCGCAGTCTTTTATAAAACACGCGACGGCTAATAGAAAGGAGAGCGTTCTGAGCTAAATGGACTGATGCAACAGAGGATGATTAAAGCGTTCGCTGTTGTTGTAATAAATTTCGCCGGAGCTGTCGGTATCGCCGGCGTTGCTACACAGAATGCAGCACCGTGTTGTTATTATTTTATCTCCTTACGGGATGCTGTTCCAGGCCAATAAATCTGTCAATCTATTATATGTAGCTGCTCAGCCATATACTGTTCGGAGAACTACATGAAAGCAGAAGGGACCCTTGAGGCTTTCACGGGCGCATTCTTGCTCTGAAACCTTAGAAGCTTCTCGATGTAAGTCGTTCTCTTCCAGGATACAAGCAGTAATTATATATATAGAACGTCGAGGAGATTTGATTTTACTTTGTGTACGTGCCGGCCACCGGCGCCGGCATACATTTCACGTAAAATCATCGGATCGAGCGCTAATTTACGCGGAGGAGAGCCCGGAACAGTTTTATTTCGAGCAAAGTCTGCGTTTCAATCAGTCTCCGTAAGTTATGAGCCACTATAAATGCACAAACTTTTCCCAGTCTAATTATTAGCCGTCGGAGATTGTGGAAACCGATTCTCCGAGATTTCCCCGAGTTCTTTACTTTTCATTAACGATTCCGATTGCGAGTTCCCCGTTTACGGGAACATAGCCTGAAAGTAACAGCGGCGTCGTTCGTCACCGTCGAGAGCGGCTTCGTTATTTATTTAGATCGAATGCGTTCCATTTCTATAGGTGTGCTCGCTTCCCGCGATAGTTTCAACGCAAGTACACCGGCGGAAGGATTTATATAGATGCCGCAGTCTTTGACCAGAAATTTATCCGTTTGATCTCACCTTACATTATAACGCGGCAGGCCCGCCATCGAGGTCAATTTAGAAAAACCGATACACCGCTGTTCGAAGTCTCTATCACCTTCGGCGAGAAGCGATAAGTAGGAAAGGCTATTCCGCTCGATACGACTTCGCATTAGCAACGGTGATTATAGTCGGAGGGCCTTAATCGCAGCCGAATATGAGCCGAAGAATGATCGGGGCCGGGCGATCAGCAATTATAATTCGATTCGACTTAATCACATATTGATAGTTGCTCGGGGGTTAACTGCTGTGCAATCAAAATATGCTTCTCGTCTCTGCTCGCTCGCTCGCCCCCTCGCCCCCCCCCCCCTCCCCCCCCCCCCCCTCCCCCCCCCCCCTCTCGCGTCCTCGCCTGATTATCGTTAACACGCTTATCGCGCAGTCGAGCGTAACGACATGCACGTCTAGATTATTAACTGAGAACAATTACGTGTAAACGAGAACGCGTTTCGGGGCCGTGTCGCGCGACCGAGACAATACGCCGCTTTAGTCCGAAGGAGAAAAGAGCGAGACAGCGGGGAGCGACGGGGGTCGTTCGCGAGCCGAAGGGAGCAGGGCGGGCGAAAGTGGAAATAAATTTCTTGGAAACAGAAAAAGGATTTCTGACATACATTTCCCCGGAGACCGTGTCGGTCGACGCGGAAGCTCGAGGCATCGGCTGAGACTCGGCTTCCCGGCCCGCTTTATTAGAACGGCACGTACGAGTGTTCGATGTAATTTTACGACGTCATCGGGCACTAAACTCAGACATAAATCTGGATTTTCCGTCCCCCCGAAGATCGCTTTTCCTCGCGCCCCTGCCGGGGCTAACTCGATTTTCTGTCTTACCAGTTCATCAAACATTTACGTTCCGCTACTTCCCACCGCACGCTTCTCAGACTCCGCGCCGGCTTCGTCCGACGGTGTTTCATTTTCGTTTAATCGAGCGAGATTCAGAGAATAATTATTTATACCCGTCGGGGATATTCGATCCCTCCCCGATATTTTCGACGGTGTGTCTTCCTGTCCGTGTGCCCGGCGTATCAAGTTTCCCGTCCCGACGCGAATAGATTTTCCACGTCCGAGTCGGCGTTCGGTCGAGGATCTCGTAAAATAATGCACATGCGACGTCGTGATCGGTCTCGTATTCCGTCGACGTCGATTGTTAAAGAGCTCGCAGTCTTCGAAACACGATCAACGATCGCGAAGCCTCGAGGAATGACGCGATCGTCGAGGCAGTAATTCGAACGATCACAAACTCGCACAGTTGCACTCGAAGCGGCGTCCTAATTGGTTCTACAACAATCCTCGGCTGATCCGTGCAGTCCGCGGGTGCGCGAGGAGTTAACGTTGTTAGCGATCTACACGGCGATACACGTCACACGCACAATGTCATATCCGCCGGAACGATTTTCCATAAGTGGTGGTTGGCGGAACGCTAAAACCTCGATTTCGAGGCAAGAACGGCGGTCGGTTAATCACTGTGAAGTATAATCAGCGGCCATCCGGGTGATTATGTTACGGTTCGGGGGCGCATAATGCATCGCGTCGATGCTGAAATCGATTTCTTGTTGCGCGCAGTTGACACCGCGACCGGCGAGAATTTTCACGGGTCCGGGGGGTCCTCGGCTCGGCGAAATGCGGTGTTACGGCGTCGGATAAGTTATTTAACAAATTTGCCGAGGGCGCGTTAGCCGCGCTAATGGCACGCCGAGATCCGATCGCGCGCGCTTCATCGGAAGTTCCGCGTCGTTTGAATCACGGTTTGCCAATCTCTCTCTCTCTCTCTCTCTCTCTCTCTCTCTCTCTCTCCCGCTGCCGTTTCTCCGAGGCCGGCGGCCAGAGTCGCCGGAAACGCTGCACCGTCGATTAGCAACGAAGTTAACGTCCGGTCGGAATATTGAAATGTTTTCGTGGAAGTTTCTGGCCACGCGATCGATGTGGAAAACCACTATCGAGCACGGGCGAAGTTAATAAATCCTGTTTACTGGCTTCGTTACTGTCCAGCGAGCGTGCGAGCGTGCGAGCGAGCGAGCGAGCGAACAAGCAAAGAGGGAGAAGAGCGGGCGTCCTGAGAGTGCTCCGGCGGAAAGGAAAATTATTGGTGGTCGGACGAGGGCTCTAGCCCGCCCCAGTATCGAAAAGGACCGCCGTCCTGGGAGATCATTGAGATAAAACATGCCGAAGGTAGTGAACCACGGCTTAATGTACTCTTGATTGAATCAGCAAAAAGTTGCGTAGACCGACGCGAGTCAAGCGGGCAGACAGGCGGCTCGCAATTATCACGGCCCCGTGGTACCAACAGGAATGTCTTTATGGTCGGGCAAGCCGCGAAATTGATGGTCCGTTGAACGAAGATCCGGGTAATTGCGCGGATATCGCGTGGTGACCCGTTTAAGCGGCTCGCCGTTACCTATATTCTTTTGATGGCTTCGAAGTGCCGTAAACGAGCCGCTGTAAAACTCCGGGCAGCTCGCGCGACGTTTTAATTGTATAATCAAACCGAGAAGTTCGTTGTCGGTGCAGAGCTATCTTAGCGGCTGGATGCGTGCTCCCTCGCCGGCGACGATAAACGTGCTCGGCGCACGATGATAACCGTTCTCTGTCGAGGGAGTATGAAAAAGCTAACCGTATCATCGGGAAACAGCCGCGAGAGATGAAATCGATAGACATGTCCCTGAACGACGTCACAGCGAAGATGAGGGTATACGCTACCCTTCTGCCTTCACCGACACCCGGCCGTCTCTTTTTCTCCTTCTCCCCCTCTCTCCCTCAGTCCTCCTCCTCCACCTCCTCATCCCGTCTTTTTCTCTTCGCTTCCGATGACAGAATCATCGAGACGACACGGTGACCCGACAAGGATAGCGGCGAGAAGAGAGCGGGCAACCCGGAGAGAGAGAGAGAGAGACGAAGAGAGGCGAGCAGGGAAAATACAATACCGGCGGCGCGACAAACAAGGGTAGCGCTAGATACAGCCCTGGGCCGGGTCCGGAGGCAGCCCCCTCCTCCTCGATGAAATATCCTCCTACCGAACCAGTCCTCTCCTTTTTCCCTCCACTCGCGTATCTCGATCCTCGAGTCGATCGATCTCGGATCCACGCGGATCAGCTGCTCGATTCTACGGCGGAGCAGCAGACAGACACAGGAGCAGGAGAAGCGTCACCACCTCTAGCAGTAGCACTAGCAGTAGCAGTAGCAGTAGCAGTAGCAGTAGCATCAGCAGCATCAGCAGCAGCAGCAGCAAAGCATCGTGGCGCGGATTTGCACGCGTGCAAATTCACGTACGCACAGTTACACCCCAAAATCTGATCGATCCATCCGCAGTACAAGTATCCACAGCCCCGCCTCCCCCCTCCCCCTTTTCACGTCACTCGTCCACCATCTCCTCCCACCCCCACCTCCTCTAGCCTCACTCGGCCTCTGTAGAAGCAAGTCGACAGTCAACCAGGGACCTGAACCTAGGGCACACGAGAGTCACGGGCCAACAATAGCGCCTTTGCTGTCTTTTGTCGCGGCTACCGAGCCAACACGTATGTATGTACACTTTCTCTCCAGCGGGATCCTCCTATCTTTCCGGATATAAAGACAAAGAGAGAGAGAGAGATAGAGAGAGAGAGAGAGAGAGAGAGAGAAAGAGAGAAAAGTAGGTAAGGTGAAGAGGTAATGATCGATATATGATCCGCGATATAGCCGCACGCGGCGAGTACGGCAATAGCATATGTCACGCGGTGGGATTGATCTTACCGGTGATGCCTAGGAGAATCCAGCACACGAGGCACAAGACGTAGTAGTTCACGTAAGAGGATCTCCTCATGATGACGAAGACAGTGACGACGACGAGAACGACGACGCGATCCCCTTCGACGGGTCCACTGACATCTCCGAGAACGACCAGCACACACCAGTGCACTGGCGCCCGGTGAACCTCCTCGCACCTAGTCCTCTGTTATCACGCTGTTCATCCTCCTTGGCTCTCGGCGCTACCAGGCCTCGTGCATAGCACCCCTCTCACCGGTGTACGTTTCCTGGTCCGATCGCGCACGTTTCTTCCTTAGATCACCACCGATCGGTGCTTTCCTTTTTCACTGATCACATTATCTCCCGTTGAACTGTCGGATCTTGCACCGTGACGATCTATGCTCGATCGTTTCTCACGAGGTGTCCGCCGCGGCCCTTGCCCCCGATGCGATGCGTGCTCAAAGTGACACGGTCCCCTCTCGATCGAACGATTAAAAAACGATGGTACTCGCGAGCTGTCACCAGGGGCTTACTTTCGTCGCGTGGTTTTGCCGTTTTTCCGACGATCCTTCGACACGGCTAACTACGACCGAGTTTTGCGTACGGCTCGTCTGCGGTTCGTCGTCCCGGGCGAAGCTCTGAAACCGCCGGGCCTCCAGTGGCACTGCCCGCGCCCGCCCGGGGATTCCGCGCAGGCGTGCTCTTTCTCCTCTACTCTGCCGATCAGTCAGCCTCCTCCTTCCACCAGGCCTCCAACGCTCGTTCTGTCCTCCTTCGTTCTTATCCCTTTCTCCTGCTCGGTCTTCTTCCACGATTACTACTACTACCGCTACTACAGCTACTACCACCACGGCAAATGTTGTCGTTGTCGTCGTCGGCGTCGTTGTCGTCGTCACCACTACCCTCGACGAGGCTGCTGCTTCTCCTACTGCTGCTGCTGCTGCTGCTTCTGCTGCTGCTGCTTCAACTGCTGCTGCTGCTGCTGCTGCTGCTGGCGATGCTCACGGTATTACCACCACCGAGGACGGTCGTGGTTGCTGCTGCTACTGCCGACGTTGGCTGCCTTAGCGTCTTGTACGCTTCTTGCTCTTTCAATCCGCGACGTCTTTCGTCCATCCCCTGAACAAATTTTACGCTTCTTACGACGTTAACCTTCGGTGTACCCGGGTTCGTATCGGGGTTCGACAACGTTTCGGCAGGGCTCGACTTGAAAATGGCAAAGCTAGGCGGCCCTCTCGAGTTGGTCTTCTTCTTTTCCTCGAGTCTAGGATTTGTAAATTTGCGGTCCCGTCAATCGACCAGGAGTGGTTTTAATTAGCCGGCAGGGTTTTGCGGAGGGCACCCGCGTTTAAACGAATTCGCCGGGATTGCAATCGACGGCCCGGCTACGCTCGGCCCGGTCGAGGCCCGGCCCGGACCGGCGCGGCGCGGCGCGGCCCGGCCCGGCCCGGTCCAGCTTCCTTTCCCGGAGACTTTTAATCAGCTTTCGCTTTGGCTCTTGGTCTCCTTCGGTATTTACGATTCTTAATTCAGCCGTCTGATTACTGTTTCCCCACGCTTTTAATACCAGCTGCTTCCCGTCGCATTCGCCCGTTCCTTCCTCCGGCCTCCATTCGCCGCTAACCCAGAACTCCGCAATTTCGTCCGTTTATTCGAGGACGCGGCTTCGTTCCCCGTTTTCGTATCATCTTAAGTTTGCATTAGGCAGCGGCGGAATTGCGGCCTGATAGCGGAACCGGTTGGAATTCCATTTTTCTGAAAATATCGGGCGCTTCCGCGAACAGCAGAAAAGGAAACGCGACCACGGAGAAAGGGAGCGAGAACTCCGGCGGCGGAGGGGGTCGGAGGGAGGGAGGGAGGGGTGGAGAGAGAGAGAGAGGGACAAGACGAAGGGGGAACTAAGCGGACTCGTTTTGTTTTTACCATTCGCTGATTATCCGTCGTGCCGGACGGCCTTCGCTTCAAGGAGTGTAATGAATCCTCCTTAGGATTGTTTCGACCTATTTTTCGTCTTGCCGTGCCGCCGCGTCCTTTTCTTTCATCCCCTTTTCGTCGTCCCTGTGATTACCGTTGCTCACGCCTCCGTTATTTTTTCTGTTGCCGGTGTTTCGGGTCGCTTACGATTATTGCATTTTTTCCGCCCTACCCCCCCCCGCGTCGTGTTGCCGATCGCGTGATTCACGGCCGTAGATACCGGCCGAAGTGGCCGCGAGACGTTAATCTTATTCAACGAGAGAGGCGAATAACCTCTCCCCCACGGAATTAGATGGCTCGCCGACGGGATTAATTGATCTTCATTCGATTAGAATTCGGGGGTACATACGTTTATGTCGGCCGTGATTGATCGCCGGTCGTTTCGTCGAACAGCTTTTCGAATTAATTCGCTTCTAATAAAAGTCAGTGCTCGTTCACTCGGCCATTCGTTCGTCCGACGATCGAGCCGGCCGCCGCCGTCTACCGTCTTCGTTCTCTATTTATAAGTAACCCTCCGCTCTTCTTGTTCCGCTGTTTTCATCGGCAGCTTCTTCTTCTTTCCTGCGGGGGGGGGGGGGGGGGGGAAAAAAAAAGAGGGGAGCGGGGGCGAGCCGCGCGCGAGATCCGTGCGCGACGACGCGGCCCCAGCCAGGCCGGCCGGTTCATTTTAATCCCTCGGTTTAATTATGACAAAATATTATTGGAATTCTGTGTTTCGAGCGTCTCTCTTTGCCGGGCTTCACCGGCGTAAGCCCGGATTTTCTTTTTTCGTCGCGAACAAATTGTGTGTCCTTTACGGCGTTAACCTTATTCTCAGGAGACCGAACTGCTACGGGCTCATATTTCCTCGTAAAAGAAGTGCTTTCCTTTCTTTCCTCTTCTGCTTCGTTTTTTCACTCCCGCCTCGTGCCCCTCCTTCCTACCTACCTACCCTTCCTCCCTCCCTCCCTCCCTCCGTCTCCTGCCTCTGCCCTTTGCTCGACGAAACGTATTTTAAAGCGTCTTCTGTGCGGCAACGCTGACGCGAGTTCTCGCGGGAATGAAATATGCAACGTTGTATTACATTCCACCGGTTACGCCGCAAAGCGTGGGAACGCGTTAATTACTCGTTGCCAGCAATTTTATTCCAAACATCTTCATCAACGCACAGGGAATAATACGATACCCTCCCTGTTTCCTTGGTTCTCTCTCTTCTCTCCCCCGGTGGAAAATACGTCTTCCGCGGGGGGACCCACGGCCACGCTCGGCTCCCGGCTCGGCTCGAGCGAGCGCGCGCGCGAGACCCTTTTGTCCCCGGGATAATTCCATATAGCGCGTACGCGAGGCGTGACCGGCCCGTCTGAATCTCGGACCAGCCCGAAAATTTTCTTAGGCGAAAGATAAACATCCGTTTCGCCCTTCTATGGGAGACGCGGCGACGGTGTACGCGGAGGGGCGATGTTAATCCGACTGACAAGAGCACGGGTCCCCATTAGATCCCGGGGCACGAGAAGGAACAAGGGAGAGAAAAAGCCGGGGGGGAAGTAAAAAGGGGGAAAAAAAAGAGCGGAGAGCCGGCCAACCTCGTTCCTTTAAACTTTCTTTTTCACTTTCATTGTCGTCGCCCGGACAGCCCTTTATTTTTTTATCCTCCACCTCCGCTTCCGCCGTTGTTCGTCGCACCCTTTCGAGCAATCCACAATCTTTTGTAGCTCGGCGAAATTTTACACCTCTTTCATCCCCCGTCGGGGGGGGGGGGGGGGGGGGGGGGCGCAGTTGTAATTATTCGTGAGAAACGCTCGGAATTTTCTTTACACCGCGCCGTTATCACCGAGCGCCGCGGATTAACTCTACCCTTTCAGCGGTGTAACGATTTTTATCACGACCACTGCCCATTCCGCATCCACCGTCCCTCCTCCTCCTCCTCCTCCCCTCCCTCCCGCCGCTGACTTTCGTTTCGCTCGCGTGAAACCCGATCCTTCGCGGGGAACGTTTCCACCGGCTGAAATTACCGGAGCGTGTTTCACGGGGGAGAGAAAAAGGGCGCTTGGTGCGGCGGCGGCGATGGCGGTGGCGGGCGGGGCGGGGAGGGGCGGGAGGCGTACACGTGTAAACGCTGCAACGGATCGTTTGCTTTAAATTATCGGCTATTAACGGGGCCGAGTGTTTGCGTACTTTTCGGCGGGGGCCGGCGCGCAGTTTTTCACTAGCTCTTCCTCTCGTCTCGCCTATCCGCGTCCCGCCAAGATTAGGATAATGCGCGGGCGGAGCGTCGTATAGCGCGACTACGCGACTACGACCGCACGATACCCGAAAACGAACGAACCTTGGGTTTGTTTGACGACCCGGGGACCGCAAACATTTCGGCAAAAACGGATCAATCAACATTTACCTTCAGATCGTTCTCCTCGCCCTCGGAGGCCGGTCACCCCACCCGGCTGCGCCGCCCAGCCTCGCCAGCCTCGCCGCCGCCCCCGCCACCCTCCGTTCCAGCTCGCGGCTCGGTCCTTTGGCCCGACGAAGCCCGGAGACATTAACTTTCCAGCTACGTCGGTGACTGTTCGATTAGAATTCGTAATTTTGAATAATCGACGACAGAGGAGACGGTCTCTTCTGTTCGCCAGGAAATTTCGAGCGAGTGTCCCGAATATGTAAGCTCTTTCGCCCCGTTTCCTCCGGCGCGGGCCCCGTCGAGATTAACCTTCATCGTCGGAAGTAAGTTTTCGAATCTCGGTTAAGTTTCCGGCTGCGAGGAATTTGCATGGTGCGGTAGACTGGCATTTCGTAAATTGCAGAACTTTTCTTCTCGCCGATCCGCCGCCGATCTACCTTTCGCACCCTTTTCCCAGCCCTTATCCTTTCTCTTTATCGATCAGCGCCGACCCCTTTGCGGACTCTCTCTCCCTCTCTCTCTCTCTCTCTCTCTCTCTCTCTCTCTCTCGCTCGCTCGCTGTCCTTTTCATTTCCCGTATTTCCACGGGGTTTTCCTTTATTTTTCACCGTTCGTCCCTCTGTCGTTTCTTCCCGCCCTCTTCGTTCGCAGGTTTTTCACCGATTCTTCTGGCTTATTCACCGGAATCCTTTTTCGCCTCTTTCTCGTCCGCCTTAATTCCATGGCTGGTCTCGAAGGAAAATATCGCCGCGCCGCGAAGAACCCGTATTTCACCGGCGCCGGTCGAATGAAAAGTTTAAACATTTCCTTTTTTTTTTTTCTCGCCGGTTTGCCGAACGCGCGGACTAATGTATTAATGTTTCTCTGTCTGGCCGCGTAACGAAGATCGAACGTGCAGCAACGCGCAATCGATAATCGTCCTTCCCTCCGTGATCCGTGAAGCGAAGCGTGCCGAAGTAATAGAACTATTGCATAAATTAACGAGCTCGCGGAAAGGGTTGCAGCGTATAAAAAAGTATTAGCAAGAACCGTCTTCTTTTTGCCGCCGCAGCGCTGTCTCTATGACTTTGCTCGTCGCTGTTCGAGTGATTTTTCGTTTCTGTCCTTTTCTTTCGTGTCAGTTTCCGAGCGCTCCGAGGGTTTTCGAACCCACTTCACCTCTTCAAAGAATAATTTCGGTTGCTATATCTGTACAGCTGGATAGGAGAATTGTGTCAAATATATTTGGCTAAACCGTTGGCAGAACCGTTGACTGACATTAACGTGTTCTTCATTTCATGAGCATACATCATTTCTAGCGAAGTGTTCGGTAATATCGGGTTTCGTACGATTTGAGTTTAATCTGACACCGATTTCAAATATACATTGGTAGTTAATTAGTTTAAATACTCTTTTTACAACGCGGCTACCTAGTTTAGATATTCTTAGCAGCAACAATTAAGTAACATAGCATACAAAATATTGTGTCAATGGGAATGGTAACGCTATTCATTTTACAATTTTTATCTATATTCTATATCTTGAATAAGACGTATATTTATTAAAATATCAAATTTTGAAACGTGGATGTTTTTTAACTTTCGTCGGTGTATATTCCGGCAATTTGCAATCTAGTTAGACAGTCAATGCATTAGTACGGATATTCCGGCTGCGGAAGTAGACAGATACGAAAAAAGAAGTCTCTTCGTTGAGAGTGCATTTGTGCACCGCCTGCTGCACCCCTGTTTCGGACTTATAAAAGACTTACGAAAGAACTTATAACGCCGTTTAGGAACTTCCTAGTCCACTCGTGCACTTGCTGTCGCGACAGGCGTGTCTCGCCATACTAAACTTTCATTCGTCGATGAATTTTTAAGAATTTCACTTCTTCGTTTGTTCAAGAACAAATGACGTAACATTGATTCACACTGGCGCATAGTATGACTATAGCATACTTATATAACATATTACATATTTATTGGCAATAAGGAGTATATTAAGAAAAAGAAGAACGCCATAACGAAGCATAACATAATTAAAACTAGAAAGAAATTTTTCAAAAATACAACAGCGCTAGTTTTGCATTTCTTACAAATAAAATACGATTCAAGATTGATTTATTTCAAATAAAATATTTTCAAATTGTGCTTTTTAAAAATACACAATTTTAAATATTTAATGCAAATATTTTATTCGAATTAAAATATTTAAATTTCCAATTTGTTCATAGAATGTGATATAAGACACAGTGCTCGCTATTTATCACTTGAAACAGTATTTCATCAATTCCAGGTGACAATGCGGCGTACGAGTGTGACAAGTGGTTAGGTCTGAGTTAGGTTTTCGAGTTAGATTGCGTGTCTGCGATGTTGACTGTTAGAAAGTCGCCCGAATGTTCGCGTTTCTATCGGTTCGTGTATATCGATGGTAGACGAGCTGCTGCGGAGTCGACTCGAGAGGCAACCTTCCAGTGGAAAACCTAGGCGTATTGTTCCGGAATTTCTGGACATTCAGTGTTTAACTTTCGCCCGACCGATATCGAGGCCCATGTCTGAATCAAACGATACGTTAACGAACCCGTTTCGATCAGAAGTACGACTAATTGGTTCGCCGAGTCGTCGATTCCTGTTTCTCGTGTCACGTCTGTATTAAAATGCTAATTCAAAATCATTCGACGATGTCCGATAATCGATCATGTCTCGTAAGCTTGTAACAGACCGTCGCGCGGTATCGGAATATTGATACACCCACCTCAACATTTAATTAACCAGCGACGGACGCGGGTAAATCATAGAGAACAACTTCCACGCTGAACCTTTTGAATGTTAACTCCTTGACTGACGACACCGTGGCGAGAGAGACTCGCGCGACACGGTCTACAAGGCAAAGTTAACACACACGAGTGAGTCACACTCGTAGTTCACTTGTTACGGATGTATTTATCGACTAAGGGAAATCGAGCGTGTTGTCAGATGGTTGTTGTTTTAGAGTACGGGCGACCTTTTCCCTGACCTTGCGCCCCGCGCGACTATTATACCGCGCTAACCACCGCCCCCTCCCCCCCCCCCTATTCGAGATCCGAAATCCCGAACAAAAAGCCCGCGAAACGAGTCGATATCCCGACATTCGACTTTTTCCACCGCTTTTCATTTACTTCGGGGGCGGGGGCAACGGGCGGCCGGGGCTCTGTATCGAACAACTCGTATACATCTCACTTTATCCAGTTATGCGTGTACCCATTAATACGAATACAGCGTTGCGTCCATTCGCACTCCGCCCGAATGGCTTTCGCACCTTCGGGAAACTCGAAAAAATCGCTGGCCCCCGAGTCCGAACCACTTCGCCGCTCGGCACGGGCTTCCTTCCACTCCCATTTATCAGCATCCCGCTTTCATTTTTCATTTTTCCCCGCTCTTTTTTCTTTTCTCTTTTTTTCTTTTTCTCTCCTCCTTCCGCTATGCATACATGTCTCCTCGCCCACCCCTACTCGCTCGAGCAATTTGCGTTATTCTTGGCGGGGAATTCGTTCCCCCCCGGGGGAACCGGTACACCGGAGCCGCTAACTTTATAGGAAGATCGAGCACTGTCGGATTTTGCCCCGGGAAAACCGAAGGGAAAAACACAAGAGAGAGGGATGACAGGGTGGGAGGGTGAAGTGGGGGAGGGGAGGGGATGGGGGGCGAATGGGAGGTCCGTCCGCATCGGCTTGTATGTACGCGCTCTGTCGCTTCACCTCCAGACGACCTACGGAATGTGTCACTGTTCCGCTGGAAAATCTTTCGCTTTTCACGAGTCCCGGACGCCGCGCGCCGCCCGCAGACGCTGAAAACCAACGGGTGAAAGATTCCGGGCGGGCGTGGAGGCTCGGAACGCATCGATAAAGATAAAGTTTGCCAGACGATAAAGTTCCACCGCGACAAAAACCGGCGCCCCGCTCGCTTCGACCGGGCTATTCATTTCCCATGGAGGGTTGTCACGCCGCGCCGCGCGCGCGCTAGCGTTCTTTTTAATGCACGAAGGGGGAGAGTGGTGCGTTCTCCTCGACGCGTGAACCGCGTTGGAAAATATTAATATTGCCGCGTCCTCTCCATCGCTGCCGACGGAGATTTAGGTGCCGCGCTCCGACTGTATTACTTAATTGCACCTTTATTTACGCGCCGCGTCGTCCCCGCGCCGTAGAGAGTGTGTTTCGATTGCCGCACGGGCGAAACGCCGATGCACCTTTCATGATCCCGCGGAAGCCCGGGGTCGCTCCGGGAATCTCATTACGGTCAACGGAAAAGTTCACATCGAATAAGATAACTTCGGATGGGAAAAGTAGAGCGGCCATTAGCGCGATACCGGTTCATTAATAATTAATCGAATTTCGGAGGCCGCGCTCGACTGGAGAGAGAGAGAGAGAGAGAGTCAGCATACATTTTAAAGGGGACTTATCGTGCCGTCCTGGCACGGCTAAGAAACGGACGTCCGGTTAATGACTTCTATACCAAATGCACTGACTTCTCGCGAAATGTTAGCGACGTGTTACACGAGTTTCGATGCATTAGCTGGGTTCGCGAACCGTCCGATTGCTGATGAGCCCATTAACAGCGACCGATAGAAAAGCGAGCGGAATATAAAATTGTTAATGTAATTGCTGCAGACGAAAGTATTTGGTATTTGAAAAACTCGGTTACGTACAGCGCGTAAAGGAATTTATGTAGCGGAGTGTAACAAAATGTACGTCTCTCGGTTTGTACAAAATATGCGACTGCGCTTTGTAATTGCTCGCGTGTACACGTACAGGGTGATTCAATGGGTTCATTTTTTTAAATTCCGTGCTTACGTTGACAAATCTGGTAGAATGGCGGATTTAACGGCGAAGTATTTCAAGAAAACAGATACGAATAATATTTCTGTAGAAATATATTCAACTACGTGACCTCCATTAAGAAAAGTGTTAATAAATACAGCTTTTGTTCTAATCGATTATCTTACATTTTTCTATTAGAAACTATCTCTACTCATCATTGTCTTAACCAGTGCACACAGAAATTTCTCCATTAATTTTGTTTCCTATCCATGTTCGCATCGTAAGCTTTTTCGAAAACGTAGCGCATCCCGATCCACCCCTGGTATCGCGCACTATCAAATAAACAGACGAAATATTAACTGGTTAATGCGAGGAGAATGCTTACATTATGTCTACATCATGTTTACGTTCCGTCTTCGGCCAGCCTGGCTGCCGACTATGCTTATTGTTGGTCTGTTTGTATCACTCGATTTGTAAATAGGCTAACAGCAAGCATATCCCGCGGTATCCGTGCAGTCGAAGACCGAATGCAAATATAACGTACACGGTATCCCGATTCACCGCGTGAAATATTTTTCAAAAAAGTTTTTCAAGCGCCGCCTAGTCGAGAGCGTAATATTTTGGCGCAGTTGCGGACACTGGGGCGTTTCCCGTCTTCCCGTTCTTTCTTTTTTTCTGAAATTTTACGATCTTAAATATGACCCAATGACGTTATATGCCGAAGTTCGAAGAATTGACGAAGTTATAAAACTTTGAATAAGATAGCGCGCTATCTTGTAGTAGAGTCCATTGTTCGGAACTTTAGCGGGTCATTCCTCCTTGGCACGATGAAAAAGATCGGGGTTCCGCTCTCCCGCTCTCCCGCTCTCTCCCGGGCCGCCGGTCCATCGTTTAAGAAATAATTTTTCGGTAATCGTAGTAGTTTTTTCCGTCGTTGATTAAATCCGGCGGTAGAACGGAAGAAATTACGCACAACGGGCACACGTATTTATTGTGCGCGGGGGAAACCTCAAGACGCTTGAAACAGGTCATCCGAACGGTTTCTTTATCTTCCGAGATAAAGGAAGATGTTTCAAACAGAAGCTGTTTGGTTTCGAGGGTCTGAAAGACTTTTAGATTTTTATTTATGGAGAAAACTGAAACGGGAAGTGTATAGTGAAAAGCCGTCGACAAAAGAACGGGATTCAAGAGGGTATAAGAAGAGAGGCCGCGCTTCTCTAGATCAAAATGTAATCCGGAATTCAATATTTTCCATATTAAATCGCCGCGGACCGTGTAACGCCGTGCAATGTTGCCATTTTGCGAGCCCCCGGTCGACGTGCTGCGCGTAAATCGACGGGCGCCGCGTTTCGGCTACGCGTTAATTCTATTTTCCGACGAATAAACGTAACGCAAATAGGAATCGCATCGTCGGGAAACGGGCAGGGTTCCTTAAGTTGCCCGGCGTGTACGCGTTCACCGTTCGAAACTCGGCTACGGAAAAAATACGAACGATGTTAAACGCGCCTCGCAACAGAGTCGGAAATTCAACTGTGGCCGAACGAACGTCCCGCCGCACAGTGGTCGAAAAGCCCGAAATCATGGTCAAAATATAAAACTGTGACGGATTTAATTGAAAATTTGTTTCTAAGGGTTTTCATGGTCGCTGATTACGAATCTGAAACTGAACGTTCAAAAAACAAAATGGCGGACCCAATATGGCGGATGGGTTGTCGAAAAATGTTTCGATTTTCACAAAAATTGATGTACGTATATTTTCGGGACTTCTGATCACGAATCTTAGTATCAAAATTCAAAAAACAAAATGGCGGACCAAATATGGCGAAAAACTATCAATTCGTTGAACCATGTTTCAAAGGGCATAGCCGATTAAGATGGTCAAAACTGCCCTTAGAGGTTTTTCAATGAGTCATACACCGTTCGATAGCTGACCAATAAAAACTTATCTGTTGCAGGGTAAATTAGATTTCGCGGTTTTCCGGCATTGTTCCACCTTTAGCGAAACATGGTTCAACAAATTCATAGTTTTTCGCCATATTGGATCCGCCATCTTGTTTTTTGAACTTTCAGTTTCAGATTCGTGATCAGCGACCATGAAAACCCTTACATACAAATTTTCAATTAAATCCGTCATAGTTTTATATTTTGACCATGATTTCGGGCTTTTCGACCACTGCGCGCCGCAGGGATTCGTCTGAATTTCATAAAATTTGATAAACCCTGAAAAAACCAGCGCCGCGATACTTGATACATCGGACGACCGCCGTTCAACACGCCTCGCTGCCGCCGTTCATTTTACCAACAGTCTTCGCAGTCACAATATTTTATCAAATGCAACGTGCTCTGTTTATGATGTATTAAAAAATATGCAACGCGGAGAAAAAAAAAATACCGGAATTTCAACGACGCCCAAGTGCAAATGTGTTAATAAAACAAAACGGGCGCTGTTATCTTTTGGGGCACCGTGTACGGACCGAAGTGTTTACTTAAAATTTTCCAGCATATCACTTAAACGAATGTGTACGCGTGTACTTTTTCTCTTGTTTTTAGCTAAATTACCAGCGGACGAAGGTAGCGAACTGTACATCGTTGCCCAGGTATTCCCGTAGACAGCGTTCGAGCATTTATTGGCGTTATAAAAAAAGATGCGCAGTCGATAGCTTTTAATTGGCTCTAACACTACATACATGTATGTCCGTTGGAAGATGTAGTTACGTTCACGCGAGCGCAGTTTCTGCAGTTTCACGTATAATATAGACATACGTATGCATGTGTTTTGTTATATAGATAGAATGCTGTATCATTGTCACGTCATACACATAGGGTATAAATAATTCCTACAGATCGATTCGTGACATGCATTCAGCCTTTCTTGTGTCAGTGCTGCGGTAGTTACTCCGTAACTATTGTGCACGGTAATTTTTTAATGAACGACGACGAGCTGTATAACATAACCGTTGCGGTGCTTCACAAATACAGTCGATAATAATTTGTATCTTTCGAACGCGGAATAATATTCTTCTATGAAATGAATAAATTCATTTTTATTACGGTCATCAAGCAAGTTAAACTGTGTTAGGATTTACATAGTTTAAAATAGTATTGTATTATACTCTTGTATTACAAGCCATTTGCCTGATAACGATGATTCAACCTTGTATAAAAATCGATTCTTTTTTTTTTAATAATGTTTAACTATTCCAGTAAATACATGCGTACAAAGTGCAGTGGCAGAGCAAGTTTTACGTAACACTCTCGTTTCTGTTTTATTAACAGATGACCTGTTACAATTCCTTTAGCGAAACACATATTTATTTCGATATTTTTGTCAATATGCTTATCACATCCCTATCTTAGGAAGTTTATTTAAATTGCTCTGTATTTTTAATTTGTAACTGCTTCGTATTTTTTTAAAGACTTCGCCGAACGGATTTCTATAATTGAAACTTCCGCGAAGTCGCACGCGGCACCCGGCCGTCGAATTATCAAAGATTCTTCAACATTTTCGCTGGAAAGTGTTCCTGTTTAAAGGTGGGGCGGTCGCAGAATCCGCCGACAGCCAAACCGATCCTGCGGCGGGGAGCCGTTTCCCAGAAAATTAAAGGAAAACAAATTCGGAATCGGAAAGAAAAATGGAGCGGTACGTGTCCTCCGCATTCAATCATGCCCCTGCACCCCCCCCCCATTCCCCCGTCCTAGCCCGAGCGGGCAGAGGGGGGGGGGGAGGGAGGGAGGGATGGTTACATAAACTCCTGGCAGATAGTAGCACATAGTTGAACACGTACTTCGGAATTCTACGGTTCGGCAACGAGCGCGCGCCACTAAATTCTGAAACAACGACACCGCGTTGATGGAACCCGATACTCGGCGCGCGGTTTCGCGCGCTCGCCCGCGAAACGGTGGGCGGCCGTAAACGATTCCTGGCCTGCCATTATTTCCGGTCGGGCTGGGGCGAAACACCGTCGCCACTCAATGACAGTGGGATATTCTATTTCGAAAGGGAGGCAACTTCTGTTTGAATACACATAACGGGCGCCGTTCAGCCTGCGAGAGTTTTTAAGTGCAGATGAAAATTGCCCCTGCGAGCGTCGGGGATGAAGGGGTTGCGAGCTCGCGTAGCGCGCGGGAGCGAGAGAGAATGAAAGAGAGAAAAAGCGAGAGAGAGAGAGCGAGAGAGAAAGAGAGCGGGAGAGAGAGAGAGAGAGAGAGAGAAAGCAGGACGAGGCGAGCGGAATGGAGAAAGAGAGCGAAAAAATGAATTCCCGCGATACGAGTATAAACGTCGTATGCAGCTGCAGGTGCATCAGACTTCTTCTCCCGTCTTGCGCCCCTCGGAGACGACGGGCCGCGGGAGAGCGAGAGAGAGAGACAGAGAGACGGGGCGAGAGTCTCTCGCCCGGTTTCCGCGCGTCTGGGCTCTCGACTCCGTCTCGCTGAATTTCTTCCGCTCCCCGGAACGTCTCGTCGATTGATAACACCGTCGCTCGCTCGACGGAAATATTCTTGTACGTGTACGGCTCATGCATATGTAAAATTTCAATGTCGCCCCTCAGTCACCCCTGCCACGGATACCCGGGGATATATATCCGCGCCGTAAAAACTGTCCGTCTGTTTTTACTGTTATACTCTTGCCCGGAAAAGAGTTCCGGCGCGCTTACGGAATTTACATCATAAATAAGGCATTCTCAATGGCAAGAATTTTTATATTCTCCGCGCGGAATCGTAAAATCGCTCGGATGACGGCTGAACCCGGCCGAACGAATGGCACCCGGCTTTTTGTCCCAGCCCCCCCCCCCCCATCCGGCGACGAATTCTTTATGATAATTCCCCGCTTGCTCAGCGGAGTTTCGTTAGCTTCGCCCTTCTTGCGCGGCCCTTTCGCCGGGGTGCTGCCGATTCACCCCGATCCGATCGATCATCAGGCAATCAATGGTCGCGAGCGCGCGCGCCACCCCGCGATAATTGCTCGGCCTGTTGGTCATCGAGCAATTAAGAAGTCGCGTCGCGCGACGCTCTCTGTTCCTCGGCTCGAGTGGCTCGATGCGACGGGGATTAATCGCCGGGGCAACGATTAGAAATTGTTCCGACACGGACACGGTTTTTACGGGATTGTTACGCGTCGTCCGACGGAGTTTTAACGCGCCTCGGTGACCCGTCCGGGTTGCGTCATCCGGGTTCGTAGTCCGGGTTCGCGCGAGACGCAACGGGCAACAAAACTGTACGGACCATACGCTATTATTTACCGGGCCAGATATTGACAGCATGGAAGACATTTGGCACAGTATCGTTCACCCGGGAGTCAATAAACTGGATACGGACAACACAGGAATTACCCACTATGACTCTATTCACCCCCGGACTAAATAGACCCGATGCAAACCACATGGGAATTATCCGACACTATACTGCTCATTGGCGACTCGATAGACCTGATACGAATACTCGGCAAGATACCCGATACGGTCCAAATACGACTAATTACCATCTGCGATCGTTGCCAGAAGAAATCTGCCATCCTCGACCTCCCGAAAGAGTCAATAGCCAGAAAAAGCTGCGGAACTTCTGAATACGTGTATTAGCGAATTCCTGGGTACACCGAGTCATTAAAAGGAAATTTTGGTGTTCGAGCAAACGTGGCTAGAAGAATCCCGGTCAATTATAAGATCTGCCCAGTCTGGAGATTTTAAACGATCCGAGTTGCTTGAAGGATGAGGATTTGAACGTTGCTGAGACATCGCGGAGCGGAAAGGAAATTGTTTGTTCGCAATCGGATCGCCGTCGATTGTGTTAATCTCCTTCCGCTTCTTCTTTCTATAGATTAATCTATCTTTTCTTATCAAATTAACATAAATAATTAATTTCGTAAAATCGTTCTTCGAGAAGGAAAATCTGAGGCGAGGCGCGCAATGTTTTAACGTCGATTAATCACGCCGTTCGCGAGCAATAAAACTTATCGAACGTAATAACTGTTACGAAATGTCGGGGTCGAAAACTATTAAAAGATTTAGGGTAGCGCTGGGAGGGGGCTAAGTTAAATGAAGCCTGACGGTGTACTATTAGATTTTCCGGCAGCATTTATACTTTCCGTTGTATTGTTAGCGCGCGGATTGCATCTGAATTGACCTACTTCACGCGATGATTCGTAACGGGAAACAGAATGGGTTCCCCGATGTATCGCGGAGATATCTTAACGTATCGCGCGGCGTTGCGCAAATACGTGTCTCAGTTTCGCGTTAATTTGTACGGGACGGAAGTTTAGTTACCTCTGTCACGCCGTGTTAGCGGTTGCGACGCAATGAGACGGACGTCTCGAGATAACGCAAATCCGGTTTCATTATATTCCGTACGCCGAACGGATTACGGGTGAACTTGACAGGGGGGGTATCGGCCGCGGGGATCAACCCCGACTTTTCCCATTTACGCCTGAAACCACGGGCCGTGCCTCGGCGCTAAATTAATATTCCGGCGGTCGAAAAATACTTTTCCAAATAGTATCGTGTACGCGTCGAATTTAATCCGGGACCCGTTTCGCCAATTTAATTTGTTCCTTGATACCGAATTGACGCGGTGAAAGGAAATCAATACCGTGGAGCACAGCAAATAGCCAAATTTCCAAAACTGTTTTGCCCGATGGTAAAAAAAAAAAAACCGCCAGTTTGCGCACCGTCGACCAGCGCCGGGATTTTACATTATTCGGTAATAATGAAATTAACGAAACGAACGGATATTAATTTCTTCGATGCGGATGTATCTCGATGGAATGTCCGGATAATGTTTCGAGTCGAAGACAAGCGAATTCAATTTCGCGGGAGGGAGTGATTATTAAGGCATTGAAAAAGCCATCGAATAATAGACGCGATGATGGATTGCTGCCATCAGAGCCGTGACTAAGCGTTTATCAAAATTTCCCGGGGAAATCTGTTGGTTCAACATGAAGTCGATAAGATGATCGGGAAAAGGGTTCCCGCTCGGTGATTTCACCTCGGGGAGGGAGTTACTATTCGGAAGCGCGGATCGCAAGATTTCTACGGAGATAATTTCTCCTGTGTCGCTGAAAGCAAACTCATCTCGACGGTATTGGGACTTGTTTGAGATACACACACCCACATGCACACACACACACACACGTGGCTCGAATTGATCCAAGTTCGATCGGCGCATCTAATACATATTTGATTGGAATCTTGCACAAGCCCTGAGAATGCACACCTGATCTAATTTATATCTAACCTTGCGTACAGCAGATCTAACCCAGAACCAACCCAGATAGCTGACGCATGCCTAACACAAATCTCGTTCAACATGGTTGCCATCGGATACTCCTTCTTTCATCGACCGCTTGCTCTGTTTAGTCAGTAAAAAGCAGCTGGCTATCGATTATCAAACGGTAACCGGTTGCCCGCGTATTGTACGAACGATGGTAATGATAGAGGATAAATCCGTCCCGCTGAGATAATGAATATTTACTACGTGAACACATTGACAAAACACGCGGGAAAGTCGATTTCTATCGTTATTGACCTGCGGTGTAATACACGGTCGCCGCGCAAATTGCAAATTACCCGGATATTTTCAAACTCGGCTACGTTCATTAATTTATTCTTCGTAATTTAATTGCTCATGGATTATTAATAACCCCCTCTCTGATAATAAAGTTCCGTGATTTGAGTTCATCGGGAAATGGATGCTTCGCCGCCGGTTCGTATTTTCCGTTTCACCGTTTCACCCGTACATCAAAGTACGTATCCGCGGTCGAGATTCCGTATTTTCTACGTTATAAGACCCGTGTGATCATTTCATTAGCCGTGCCCGCCGCGTCGTTCTCGATAAAGACATTTATCGAACTACGAATGAAAAATTAATTCCATTCCGCTCGAGCGAAATTAATACCGTGGAACACTGTGCGCAGTGCGCTGCCATTAATATCCGCGCGAACTTTCAAAATCCGATAAACTTTTTCGAAAATAGAGTGAACGATTCGAATCTTTTCTAGATGATAGAAAGACTAGACGACTAAACTACTTTCCTCTAATTGTGTAATTAATTAAAGTGACTTCAATTAAATCCTCGCTTATTAACATCTTTCTCCGAATCCAAAATGAAAAATTGACGAAAAATAATTTTCGTGGATCTCGTCAAGTTGACTCGAGGTGATGCAATGTAATCGGTAAAACCAGAAACGGATTTATCACCTGCGGGGTATCGAAACGGGGGAAATTGAATGTTCTTGATCGCAAAACAATGAGCGGGACCCGTCTGGCCGGCTAATAGGTTTAATTAAGGTGTCCAAATACGGAAAGTCTATTACTCGATCGTGGCGCATTTCGAAAGTCAGCGGGGCGGGAAATAGAATTGTACGAGGGACGGGTAAGCACGAATGACGGTCGCGGACGAGCAAAAAGCGGCCGATTACAGTAAAAGTGAGCCGCGGCCGGGTACGGTAACGGGCGGGGGAACGGCGACCGGAGGAGGATGGTCGGGGGTTTTAAACTCGATAATTCAATGCGACGAGCAATTTTCGTCCCCTTTTATGACGGCCGGCTCCACTTTTCTGGGGATCGTCGCTGAACTTTTCCGCCCCGGGAACGGATAATTAAGAACGTTACCGGTACGTACGTGATTCCGAGATAATTGGATGCCGCGTGACAAGCTGAATGTTTTGATGCAGTCGCCGCCCGTCGCCGCCGCCATCCTCCCTCCCCCCCTCCCCCGCCCCGCCCCGCGCGCCCCCGCGAACCCTTCGCCTCGTTCGCGCCGTTGCGCGGCGGCGCCCAGGCCCCCCCCCCCCACCCCCCCCCCCGCCTATCCGCGTTGCCTATCCATTTCCGTGGAAAGTTAATTTGTAGAAACCCGGTGAAACACGTAGAATAAATACGCCCTTCCTTCGCTTAACGTGCCGGTCATGCAGCCGCGCTATATCAGTCTCGTTTGTCATGCACCGGAGCAACGGCAACGACGTTATCGCGCTCGCGATTAATATACCCCGACAAATCGGCCCCGCCGGAGGGGGAAAAAAAAAAAGAAGGAGAAGCGAAGACGCGGAATAGGCCGGAGGAGAGGGGCCGGGGCCCGCAGCGGATCATTGTTTTGTCCCAATTATTGGCTGAAAAATCGGGGGGGTTCATTAGAGCCGTCTTTGCGCCGCGCCGCCGGCGGGGGAGAAACTGATTGACGAATCGGAAACGGTTCCTGCAGCGTTCCTTCCTTTGCCGGCGGTACTCCATTGTCTCCGAGATCGGCTAATGCCAATATTTGGCGAAACTTTTAATTCGTTTTTCTGGCCTCCCGTAACCCGATTTACTTCGGGTCGTATTGTGATTTCACGTACGGGGCGAAATAGTAGACAACGACGAACGTTATTAATGGGCCGACGATTTCATGTATTTATGGAAATCGTGAGCAACTAAAATATAAAATTCTAGAGACGCGAAACAATTTAATGACAGCGCAACTCTATTTGCAATTTGACAGAATCATTGAAAGAAATTATTTTAGATTATTTTACAGTTTAATTAAACAAAGAACGCAGTAAATTGTGAAATACTACCGACACTTGTCTGTGTCAGAGATGACCTCTGTAGTTATAACATTCTGTCGAATGCAACTTGTGTCCTCTTAAAAAATATAAATAAAACTATTGTCTCAAAAAAATTGTATATATTCTAGAATATTATGGCGCGTATCGAAATTTGATCTAATGACCGGTATCAAATTAATTCGATTTTCCCGTCGGAGATACGTAATCATGCTCGTCACGGATATATGGTAGCGAACGCGTTAAATAGAACTGCGAGAAAACCTTTGATAGGAGCGAAATCCTTCGTGACAGTCTTTCACAGGTGAAACACGTTCTCCATGCACGTCACAATTATTTTTAAACGGCGGCTGAACTATATTGTCTGTTTTAAATGCATAGAGTGTGCGACGCTGAAAATGAACTTCGTTAACATTCATTCTTCAAGCTAAAACAGAAAGTATCGTTCCAAATGCTTCGAATACGGATTCGAATGTGTTCTCACCGATGAGAAAATATCTCCTAAAATGCGCAACGAAGAAGTTTCTGCGAAAATATCGCACAAATAATATACGGACGTTTGTAAAGAGGATCTGCCATAAGAAACGATAAAATTTATCCAATGTACCAATACTTTGATTTTCCATACTTTTGGTATCGCTGGGCCAGCAGACAAAGTGTCAAACAAAATGTAGATATTCTTCCCCGACGGAATACAGTATTTATAAAAATGTTCAACATACATTCGACGAAACGATTTCCGCGCAGGGTGTGGCCGCATATCAATATGAATAATTCATGTACGAATATCCCGATGTATCACGGCGATTGCATAATGGAGAAAATTCTTTTGCATATGCTTTTAAGATAGCAGCACGCATGAGCCTCCCCCGGAGCATCGACTGCGTTAGATTCCGATCTAGAGGAAACGAAAGACGAAACGCGTACCAAGGCAAAGCTGCGTTTGCTTTCCGCGACGCACGGTGGACTGTTTCGCCGATTTCGACGGTCGAAATTATTTCTACTATTTATTTGATTAGATACGCGAATTTGAAAGAATTTATGAAAAAATTTACGAAATTCAAGGGTACGAAGATTTATACAATTCATTAAAGTCGCAGCCGGTTCGCTGGCGCATTACATATGTCCTCTCGAGTCGTTCCATGTCTAGACTGTCCCAGTAACAAGATTGAAACATAAAAGACAAAGAGCAATCCCTATGGGAAAAATACTTCCCGTAACTTCCCATTGTTCAGTCAATAATTGGAAAATAAGATTAAATGCTTCCTCTCAATCATGGTAAAAACTGAAAACCAGGGCGCACTGAAGTATATTAAATTCCTTACCGTAACAACGATATCTTGTCTATGTAATTAAAAATTCAAATTACATTTTCAATATTCTTTCGCTTCGTTGGCATAAACGCAGTTTTCGTTGAAATATTCGAAACGCATTCGTCGCCCTCACAATGACTTGTCATTCATAAAAATATCCTTTGAGAAAAATTAATCACTCGACGAGTTTGCAGTCGCACAAAACTCTGACTTAATACGCGTCCGCTCCTCGTTAAGATCAAGTTTCAACTGGTCAAACGCAACGCGAAAGGCAAAAGCAATTTAACGAACCATATTCGCGTAGAAAGTCATTTGACATTACGGCGATTTCTTCGGTATATCCGCAGTCCTGAGAACCTTGATAAAAATGGATAGCTAAGCAACCGATTAACTGCGACGAATAAAAATTGCATTTCGGATCGACGAAATACGTCGACGCCGTGAAAGTCTCCACGGTTAATCGTTCCTACGCCGCGGCGATCTTTTCTATTTTTCGTAGGGTGCCGCGTGCCGGTTTAAACTACCGCCTGCGGCAGAAATTTAGTTACAGTTTCCCGGGAAGTTCGTTCAAACAGACCGACGCGTCGCGCCGCGGCGGCCGTACATTTTTGCACGGAAAGTCGCGTGAGCCATTTCCCGCAAGTTCCGTCGGGTCGCGCGACATTCTTCGCCAAACACGAGAGCAGATTTTTAAGCTCGTTGAAACGTGTCATCCTCAAAGTCGCGCCCTACCACGTAGCCCGGTCCTCTCGCGGAAGAGAGCGAAGCACTGCGGCGAGGAGGGAGGGAGGGAGGGCGGCGGCGGCGTGCTCGAGGGGTCGCGGGGCGCCGGTCGCGCGTGCACGGCCAAATTCAATCGATTCGACACCCGGTTCTCCTTTATTTCCCCATTCGCCGCTCAATCAAAAAGCACTCCATCAGAATTTCCCTTTGCCGTTGATTTCTCGTGGCCGGCGTTCGACAATTAACACAGTCGTTAGAAACCGGCCGGTGGCCTCGATATCCGACCTTCCGTGCTGTTTCTCTTCTGCGCGTTCCGGCACGCCTGTACCGCCACCGCCGCCGCCCGCCCCCGTCCTCCCCCTCCCTCCCTCCAACGGCATTGTACTTATTTTTCCAGCGCTGAAAATGTCGCTGGTATAGCTGGTAAAGCGAACAATCGGGTCACTGTTACGACGCGTTTGTTGTCGAGGGACAAGCGGCAGAAACGTACAAAAAAAAATAACGAAAGGCAGAGGAAAAGAGAGAAACACAGTGTGTTAGAGAGTGAGAGAGAGAGAGAGAGAGAGAGAGAGAGAGAGAGGGAGAGAAAGGGACAGGGAAAAGGAAGCGGAGAAGAGCGCGCAGAGGGAGGAAGAACGCGCAGGAAGCGAGGGGGTTGAACGACAGAGCGAGAAACCGGGCGAACCGTTCTGGTAAAAAAGAGGACCGAGGACCGAGAAGGGGTGCAGCGAAGATTCAAAGCGGCGCGGTGGCGGGAGCCTTTCGGTGGAACCATTCTAATTGGGGCAGATGTTAATTAAGGCGCGCTTAGGCGAAGACGACGAGACGGCGACGACGTGGACGGGACTTTGTTCGCGAAAATAATGATCTTCCCATTATCCGGCACGGCCGTCCGTCCTCCCTTATCCATTGTCCTCTTCATCGTCCGCGTTATCGTCTTTATTGTTCCCTTCGATGCGAGTCCCACCCTCTCCGTCATCCAGCCTACCCCACCCCGTCATCCACCGTTTCACCCCTATCTTCGTTTTCTTTTATTGCCCGCCGCCATTCGCGGGCGCGCATCCGCGGCGTAAAACGTCGGGCTTCATCGGAGACGGAAGATCTCTGGCGTCGGTGGTCGCACGCGTGCACCTAATTTTTACGATGCAAAATCTGCCGGGTGGCGGACCTCGGCGAAAATTATCTAACGACGTTCCGCGAGGCTTGGAAATTTCAATTACGCTATTTGATACGCACGTGTTCGAATCAGAAAGTTTTGCCGATATTTTAGCAGACAATCTTTGTTATGACGTTAGAATTATAATTTCTCTTTCGAATGAAATAATTTCTGTTAATTTTCATAATCTTCTCGCACTTATTTCGGAGAAACCAGAAATTTTGTATAATGATCATCGAAGGCTGTGCTCCGCCAACCTAAAGGGGTGATGATCGAATAATGCAGCGTCTAGCACCAGAGGCTGTGCATTTCAGAAATTGCATTTCTGCGCGAAACGTGCCGACTCTCTCAAGTGTGTGATTTTCCAAATCGCTCTCTCAAATCATTTTTTAGTGAAACAGGGTTTTCATTCAGTAACGCCTGATACTGTTATCTGCAGAAACAATATCAGCATCATGGACTGCTTCGACGATCTATTTCGCTTATGCCGCGGTTTCCTCCGAGTCGATAGCCAGCGATGTACTTTCTTAGGTTGCATTTCTCATCAGAGCGATGCTAAACACTGATAAACTATAAAATCTCACGGATTAAGTATAAAACGTTCAGAAATGGTTTTACATTTGTCATTTGACGATGGAAAAAATGCGAGGACATAGCAGACAAAATGGACACGATAGACAGTTCAAGACCAACGTTCGCGGTACTTCGTCGCACAAACAGTTAGGACTCTTCCGTACGGCAGACGACTCGACGTGAATTGGAATACTCGAGCCAAGAAGCCGGCATGCAAGATTCGGCAACTATCTCGCGATTCGAGCACGCAGGTGTGAACAATCGTTGCATTTTTAAGGTGAGCGGCTCGCAAACTCTGTACATAAATTAAGTGGTCCTCGGGGCAATAGGTTTGCGCAATATGTACCCGGCAAGAAATGGCTCCGCGGCCCTCTCCCCATTAGACTGAATACGGAGTCTGAGGAATCCCGCTTTTAATTTTTGAATTCCCCAACGGGGGCGGAGCGGGACCATGGTTAATTTAAGTTCGCCGGGAGTCCGGAGGCTCGTGTTCGCGTGATACCGAGTGATATCCACGGGCACGGAAGGGATCGTCGAAGAATGCGAGGCGACGCTTCTCCGGGTTCCCGTCTATTCATCACCGGCGTGGAACCAGGGAAACGTCGTGTATCATCTCCGCGGCCGGAAACGAAATTACCAGGCGGGTTCGGTGTCTCGACGCGCGCGCGCGCGCGCGCTCACCCACCCGCATATCGCACCGGTGCGACCTGGCGAAACGACGCTGTCATTTGTCGCCGCGACGGTGCCGCATTACCGTAAATTAATTTACAACTTCCCTTCGGCCGGGTTAATATCCGCGATGGACCTGCGTGCGATAGACCGATAAAGTCGCCGGTAATTGGACGACGACGTACAAACGCGCCACCTCAACAAGTGTCATCCCGACTTGAAGCGGCTCGGACGAGCGTGGCCAACGTCGCCGATGTCCCGTCATTGTCGTCGCGGCCATCTGTCATCGGGATAATACGATTCGATTAGAAATATCGCTAACGACGTCGCGAGCCTCGCAAGCGGATCGCGCGTCCCGCGGATGATTAATGAAAGTCCTAGCCGCCCGTTTCTTTCCCCCGCGGCACTCCGCCCGCGCTCATCCACTTTCTCTCGCCACCGCCCTCTTTCTCTCTCCCTCTCTCTCTCTTCCCGTGCAGGCTTCATTCCCGCCCCTCCTCCCTTTACCCCCCTTTGCCACCTTTGATGGATGAAACTTCTCGACCTGCGTGGAAAATACAATTTCAGTGTTCGCGCGTTCTCGTGATACCTGGCGATTTAACGAGACGCCCGGTGAGCTTGCGTTTCTTTTTCACCGACCCGAACGCCATCATCATTAACGCCCGCTCGCGCGTGTACACACCGGGTCGCGTGTGCGTCGCCCACACGTTTAGACCGTTCGACGACGGGACCGTGATATTATATGCCCCGCGTAGTTAACGAGAGCTCGGCGCTTGCCCCTACGATTCCGTTTGTCCTCTTTCCAGTTGCCCGTCTTTTCGCGTGTATCCTCGTTTCACCTCCCCCCTCTCTCTCTCTCACTCTCATTTCGACTCTCCGCACCCGCTTCGTCACCGTCTCTCTTCCTCCCTATCTGTTCTCTGCTTCCGCCCGCGCCCCTCTGCCGCGTCTCAGCAACCGAAGCCGACCCGCGCGCGGTTTATTTCGCGCGAGAGCCGCGCAGCGGTAATTGAACAGCACCGACGGCGATGCGTTTCTTTCGATATCGATTGCTCATTGCGAGTGGCATTAGAATCTATCCTTGAACCAGTTCCCCTCTGTTGCACGCGCTCGCGTTAACGAGCGCATTTTCTGGCCAACGCGCTGCAACTTCGATCCCGGACGATCGACGTGTTGTCATACTCGCGCGCAACCTCCTTTAAGCTTGGTCACGCGCGACGTTCCTCGCCGGCGACTTCAGGGACGGGGCGATGTCACCTCGTCACGTGTGTCTTTTCCGACAGGGTGACGCTGGCGCTGGACACGCCACTGTCGTTGTTTCGGTCCTTTGTTCAGCTTTTACTGAAACATTTTACCCTCGTACCGGGGGCATCGATTCGGTATGCGAACTCGATTCTGCGCTGACTCACCGTGCCCGTGCGTTTCACTTCTTCTTCGTTCTGCTGCACCAGTTTGCAACATCTATTTCCGGGCCGAAATGAATTGTTAACTGGACACTTCATCATCGACCATTTCCTTTCGATGCAACTTGGATCTCTCGCCGCGTGTCTCAGCAATTTTGTCGATACGAGTAATGCCAATCGTTCCTTTGAAATTGAAAACATGCAGAAGGTTTTAGATACATTTGAAAAAGAATTTAATATTTAGTATTACTTCAATTGGTTATTGATAGAAATAAGAAATTAATTGAACATCTAGGAATTTGTTACAACACTCATCTTTCTCTTATTAATACATCTAACAGATGAAGCTTGTTTAAAACCATAGAAGTTCTATCAAAACCTGCAAGCGTCGCATGAAAAAGGAATAAAATTTAGTATTGAATCACATCTTTTCAGTAAAGTTATATTTATAAATCTGAAGCGTGGAAATATACATTTATCAAACTCGACGAAAGTATACAGAAACATAATTAACTATTTAATAACAATCCGTAGGCAATCAGCCGGAAGTTCGAAGGAGAATGCTAATACGGGGATCGTCCAGAGAATACAAAAACTATTTGATCTTTTCGAGCGCCGCTGGTTATATGATCAACAGATAATTTTTATTCTCGTCTCGTAGTTGTTCCCGAGGGTAGCAGACGGCAAGCGTGAAAGAGTGTTCCTTGCTTCCGCGGAATATTCATTATAAATTTGCCGGCGCTTGATTATGAGGAGCAACAGGCGTATGAAACATTCAGCTGTTATGACAGTCGGTACAGCGTATCGACAATTTTATACTTACCGTAACTCGGCTCTTCTATTCCGGGATCT
The DNA here is from genome assembly GCF_028453695.1 of Augochlora pura. Classification (NCBI taxonomy): domain Eukaryota; kingdom Metazoa; phylum Arthropoda; class Insecta; order Hymenoptera; family Halictidae; genus Augochlora; species Augochlora pura. The sequence goes on along the minus strand of NC_135773.1, from coordinate 4,656,642 downwards.
TATTAACATTTTAACTCGGTAATAAGTCCAAGCGGCTCGGAGTCGATGCTTACTTCGGTTACAGCAGGGAACGGAACGGCTGGATATTTAATAAACATGATCAAACCCCTACAAACACGGCCTGGTTTTGCTCGAACGCAGACAGCCGGCCGCGTTGCAACAACTATAATCAAACGCGATCAAACGATCAGAAACTTCCGCAAACAGATCTGCTCCGCAGATGTGCTCGCCGTTATCGTCGATCGATCTGTATCCAAGATTTTCGTAACGGCAGACACGAATTTTCCAGCGAAGAAATTTCACCTTCTGCAACACGAACGCAAGGATCGATAGCAACTAGCTCGGCGAAGCTAGAAACTTCTCCCAACCGGCCTGCGCTATAACGTCAACCTGTCCCCTCTTTATCATGGTCCTCGAGACTCGGACGGATCGAGTATCCAGCGATATTAATCGCGTAACGAATCCCGTGCGTTACGAAGACTTAAACTTTCCCATTTTTCCGTCCACCGCAATCAAATTATCATGCTCGTCGAACTCGGAACACACGCTGCACCATGAAGCGGCCGAGGCCACCCCATGTTTCCGTCTCGGCTTCAATCTCCCCCGCACACTCGAGAATCGTATGCTCCTCGAAATAAGTTGATACGTCTCTGCCCCGCGCAGCGTCGAACAGCTTAATTACCCATCGCCAGTCACCCACGCGGCGTTTGCTAATTTAATATCGGGAGGCTGTTCGCCGCCGTATCGAGCCGCCGCGTGTGCCGATAAAGTCGCAATAAAACAATTCCAATTGATTTGTGTACGTATCGCGGCCACGGCGGCAGCCGTTATTCTCGCTGACGTCGCCGATAAAGCAATCAGCGTCCCGAAAATGAAAATTCAGTCGCAGCGGCCGCGTCGAGGGTTCGCGCGGTAAGGTCAGTCGACTTTCAGTCGGGGGTGTTCGATTCGCGTGGCTGGGTCCCCCGCGGCCGGTTAAAACGTCGCCCATTAGCTTCAAAGAAAAACCGACGCCGGCTGGCAACTTATTACACGGCAAGACAAATTCTTTTATCCCACGTAACCGGCGCGAACTGTGCTCTCGCCCGGTTTCCCCGGCGCGAGGCGGAACGAGTCGGCGCGAGGCGAGGCGAGGCGGGTCGAGGCGAGGCGAGGCGACGCGACGGCCCGTATCCGCAAATTAAGTCGTCCGCTCATTCAAATTCCGCGTCGCGATCAAGTCGTCGCTTTTTCACCGTCATACGGGGAGACCCATTTAGTTACGGGACTACTTCCCTATTTATCTGCGCCCGCGTTCATCTTCCTCCGCTTCGGTCCCGCTTCCGCTCCCTGTCTGGTTAGCTCTCTACCCAACCTACGCTGAAGTACTTACACGACCCGGGGACACGGTCGAAGGTGTGCGGCCTCTGCGGAAGGGCGGCTCTGCGGGGACGGGCGCGGCGGCGAGGCGGTTTGAAGAGGCGAACTTTCTCCCGGGGACGTGATAAATTTTGCGACTGTCAGACCGGGGTGCGTGATTAATCGCGGCATATCGCGGCGTAACTGGGTGTCCGTCGAGAGGGATGATCGCCGGGGCTTTCCGACTTTTCGGATTCGTTTGTCGTCCCGGCCGGGCGCTGATTCGACGTGGCCCTTAATTACGCCGTGGCACGCGAGCCACTCGTTACGTGCCCACGTGCTCTCTCTCTCTCTCTCTCTCTCTCTCTCTCTCTTTCTCTCTCTCTCGAGCATGCAGACGGAACTGGCGTGTCCCGGAGACACTGCCGCGCCACGCCATGCCGCGGCGCGCCTCGCCTCGCATCGCCTCGCCGCTCGGTTGTTAAAATTCGACGTTTCACCCGGTGGTCGGCTGGAACCGCATTTAAACACCGTGAAAGATTAAACCCGTCCGGCCGCGGACGACCGCTTTTCGCGGGCCGCTCGTTATCGGTCAGTTTCCTGGCCGCGATGCGTGCGCCGGGACTTTTCCAGCTTCGTTGCGGCGCGCCGTCGAGTATTGATGATCGCGGCTCATTGGAACACGGAAGTCCGTCCGGCACGACTCCGGCCCGAGCCCCGCCCCTACAGCCAAGACTCGGGCTGCATCAAAGGGACGCTTATGCTCGCCTCAAAGGGATGAACCCGCAAGATCGTGCCGGTTGAATGTCGAAGATATTATCGTTACCGCGTTTGCCGATGCTCACGTGAATGCTGGCGCATTTGCTGAAAGAACAGTCGAAATCTTGAGTGTTTCGCTTGAACCCCTCCAGTCGATTCCTGAATAACTAGCTACCTTTGAACGACGTGGAAACGTGGCAGAATGCAATATAACATTGATTATGCGATAACTGCGCATCTTTATGGAAATTAACTAGTGCCTGTGTCAGCTAGAAGATTGCAATATAATTCGGATTACTCATCTTTCACACCACTGTCAAAGAAATACATATACAAAACTAAGGATAAGGTTCAGATTTGCTAAAAAAAATAGTTAACCCTTAGACTACTGTTGGCGCCTATTGGCGTCCGAAACACGTTGGCTTCCTGGTACTGTAGGCGCCACTAGGCGTCCAGATGAAATTTCGCCCCCGTTTATTATTAAATTTCATTAATCATATATCGTGTAATATTTATGTTATATATTGTAAAAAAAAAACTTAAAGTTTTTGTTCACTTCAAGTAACATTGGTTTAATGTAATAAAATTCAATATATTGAATATTTTAATATACTTCCTCGGAACTGCATGTCTAACGAAAAACAACGGCCGTGCCAAAGACTGTCGTAGCCAAAGGGTTAATAAATCTATCGACTATTTCAAGCGTAGGAATCACGCTTGCACAGTCTCTAATACCACTTGCTACGCAACAAAGCTGTGTCGTTAAGTATAATTTCGATGATCCAGTACATCATTCTGTGCCCCAGTTTTCAGCATCGACAATAGAGTAACACGTAGTACAGAAACATTTCAAGCCCGGCTGCTGGAGCGTTCTATCTCGCCAGATGATTGCGTGCCGAACCTAATTTCGGGAATTCCGAAATTTCAGGAATCCTGATAGATATGACTCGCCGGATACTTTGGAGATCCGGATCCGTCCCGTGTCGGTCATTTCACGTCCCGACCCGAACTTCCTGCCACTGAAATTGCGGTATCTTGTACAAGGTGTTTTATTAGTATCTGCCCGAATATCTCCATTTTATTCGTCTCGTTGCTTTACGAATCGTGCAACAGTTTCGCTTTAGACAGCTTCTCAAATATGTACAAATTAGTCGATGGAAAATTTGTTTTGGAACGCGATATGTATCGTTTAATTTTGCTTCAGAGTCATCGGTTTCGCTTTATTACGAGAAGGAGAATCTTTTGTGAAATATCCTGAATTGGACGGTCTTCGTACGATTGACGTACGAACGGAGTGTTCTCTCACAGTTACGCACCGGTAATTATCGAGGCGGGCAGCTCTAATATTCGCTAATGGCACGCGCACCGCGCGAAGATGTGTTTTACCGCGCGCATAAAACATCGTACAATTTGGTAGCAACGTAACGCTATTTCGCGGGATATTCGCGGACATTATGGGAACGAGAAAAACTGCCCTAATGACTTTCGAACGCGTAATGAAAAAGAAAAAAAAAGGAAAAATCGTCGGCGTCAGCTGAACGGCATCGAAACGGCTCGATGACTATTCGGACGGGCCGCGTTCGCGCGATTGTTCGGCAAGGTTCAAGAATCATTCGTTAATAATAGACGCGGGAAAAAGGGGGGCCGACCGCGGCCGTCCCGATTGCGCCCGATTTTATTTACGCGGATTTTTATAAAATATTGATCGTGGCGTCGCGACGGCGAACAGCGTACAACGCGGCGGATCGGGAATAACGAAGCGAGGACCTGTCCGTAACATAACAACGGGTCGCGTTCGAAATTAAATAAATTCGAGCGCGACGGTATCTGGGTTGAGATGGAAAATTTTTTCCCCACTCGAGGAAAAGTTGCGGTACAGAGGGGGGAAGGGGGGAGGGGGGTGGAACCGCGCGTCTCTGCACGTTGCCCGGCCCTCGAAAAGTCGTCGGGCGGGCGGGCGGGCGGCGCGCCCCCCCCCCCCCCCTCCCTCCCTCCCGACGTTTGCGTTCAGATTACCAAACGAGTGTACAAAACTAACTTTCGCCATCGGCCGAATACGGCCGCTGGAAATGTCCTGGGACAAGTGGAAGTCATTGGCAACCTAAGTGGAGGCATATTGTTTTGATTTAATTGACGGCCGAATGTGTTCGGTTGATGCGACCCGCGTCCCCGGAAACAATAACGCGTCAAAATCAGGCCGATACTCGGGCGCCGTCGTTTCCCGTAAAACCTGATAAACTATTGCACACGCGCGCAAAGTGTTTCCGCCCGTTTAACAGCGCTTTGCCATTGACCACTCGCCCGCCGAACCGTAATAATGACGGTAATTGAAATGTAACAAATGTAATAATTGTTCGCGGAACAATACGCGCTCGTATTAATAACGGACGATTATTTACGGGCGCGGTTTCGATAAGGAATTGCGACCGGTTTCGCAACTACACGATGCACGGTGAAACGAACGTAATTACGTTTTCGCGGATGTGCGAAAGTGTATGGCGGAATCGGTGAAAAGATCGCGAAGTTTTGAACAAAAACGTCGCGCGTCGCGCGACAGCGTTGAACTTGAAACCGCGAATATTAATAACAGGCGGTAATATTGTATTTCGCTTCGTTATCGGCGATGAAACGGCAGTTAGGTATACGGACTGTCACTGTTCCTTTCAACGACACGTATTTTGTACCGCCAGTGTTCGCGTATATTTCTCGAACAGTTTCGACGGAATTAATTCCCGTAAAAAAACTTCTACAGACGTTCGTCGAGGCACGAATTAAAACAACGGACGCGATACCAAACGAGACGCGTTAAATATTCCATCGCGCTCGTTTCCTCGAAAATTGTATTTTGTATAACAATTCCGGCGATTCAGAGCGTGATGTAACAGGATCGGGGAATCGGTAAGAATTGTCCTTTCGCAGGAGATTATTTTAATTGATCCACTCGTGCCGTTTGTTAATACATCCTCTCATTGTGCCGGCGCTAATCCACCGTGCACGGTTTACAAATTGACAATTAACCGGCTAATTGGTAAAATTGTTGTATCGGGCGGGCGGCTTACAAAGCCTCGCATAAAAATTCATTATCCGCCGCGAGGCAATTTCGTTTGAGCGATCGATGTTTCTTTCCTCAGTTTTTCGTTAATTCCCTCTTCTTTTTTCTTTTTTTTATTCAACTTTATCTGTTACACCTGCGAGCATTCCCATTTGATAATAGGATTCGGTCGATCTTGATGTACGACGATTAAATTACAGAAGCTCCGGTTCAATTTGCATCGGCGGGGGTAGGAAATCGATCATTATTGGTTCGGAGGAACTCCGCCCCCGGTTCGGGAAAGACTTCTCACGGGGACCGCGCGTTCGCCCTGGCTGAACTCTCTCTCCCTCTCTCTCTCTCTCTCTCTCTTTCGTGCCGATAGGATCTTAAGGGTGGGTTTCGTTTAATGCGTATTAATAAGCCCGCGGTGCGGTATATAAATCAGCCCCGGGGCAATGGTGCGGCACAGTTACATCTCCAGGAATCTATAGCGCGGCGGCTACAATAATAGACGACATATGGAGTGCCGGCGCGGTATACGCTATGCATTGAGGTCGACAGTAAGGGGTTGAAGTCATTTCGGTAGTGTTCCTCCGCCCGCGATTCAATTCAATGACCGCATAGCCGAAGATCGCGTTCGCGTAAGTACGTGTGCTCGCGTTAACGCGCTGCGACGGCAGCGGCGGCCATATCTATAAATAGGGGAATTTTGTTGAGCAGATTTCGGTGCGAACGCGGGACCAACGCGGAAAATTTCAAGTTGCCTTTCCTTGGAAATTAAGTTGTTACGCGATCATAGTGAATTACATTAACGCGATGTTCATATCGCATTCATAGCATTTACATGATTATGTAAGGTTAGTGCATATGAAATGTCGGATGTTTACGTAAATATATAAAACTGTATATCTTTTTTCAAAAGCTGTTGATTTAATCAAAATATGCCCCGTTTGCCTTACTACACCCTTTTCAACAAGATATCAATACAAAAATGCCTGTCTTAAACAAATTCTGATCTTTAGAATTAATAAACTCTGATATGGAATATTTCAGAGTGTCTTCATTTGTATACTATTTAGCCCGTAAAAGCTCGGGCAGATTGTGAGCAGTTTTAGGACAGTGTTGTCATTACACGTTGTTCGGCTGAGGAATGTGACAGCGACCTGTCATAAATAATGTCGGGATTAAGAGAAATAGAACGAACCCTAGCATGAAAAACGTAAACACTTGAGTTTTTCTTCTCTGACGTCAGCGATAAGACGTTGCCAGTAGGCTCGCCCTCGGCGCGTGGCTGTTCCATTGCCCACCGCGCGAAGCATGTTGAACAGCTCCGAATTGTACGATTCCAAATTGAGACTAGTCACAACAATAATCGCGCGCTCGAATTTTACCGCATTTTCGTAACTTCCCCACTACCTCTCGGACGTTAGAGACTATTAACCCTTTGCGCTCGAAGCCACTGCCACTGGAAATCTGAAATAAATCTTCTATATTTTATAAAATTTTATATTTTACTTCATTTAATATCGCAATTGTTTTGTACGACGTATGCGTAGTTTTTGTGGGCTAAACAGTATGTAAATGGAGACAGTCTGAAAAATTCCATACTACAGTTTATTGATCCGAAAAATCAGAATTTCTTGAAGACAGACATTTACGAATTAAACTCGCGTTAGGAAAAGTGTATTGAAACAAATGGGGCACATTTTGATTAAATTAATAGCTTTTGAAAAAAGATATGCAGTTTTATATACTCGCTTAAAAATCCGACATTTCATATGCACAAACCTAATAATATGTATATTCTTATTACGTTGCGTCGAATAGCCCCGCGGATACTGTTTCGATAAAATTATAAATGGTACGCGTTCGAACGCGTGCCCGCGTTATTTTGCCACAATTTGATATTCGCGTTTTAACGTTATCCGTTCGACGATCGTGCTCAAAGTTTTAACATTTCTTTTCACTTTGGATAGCCGATCTAAATAATTCGATCAAGCATTGTCGCGTAACTCGTGCACTCTAAATCATTTACAAATTAACGCGATGGAAAGTCAACTTTCGTGTTCAACAATTCTTCGTAAAATTAAATATTTTATTCCGAATTAAATATTATCGGAGGGGATGCGAGTTACAGAAGGTGTTGCTTTTCCTGGCACAATATTGTTTTCATGATCCTGTATTTCTTCGTTTATTTGTATCGTTAATACAATGCTACCTTTTTACTTGTCTCTGAATTGCACATGGCATTTTAATGTGAACTGTGTCTGCGTCGTTGAATTACTTTCTCGTATTATTTACGTGTATGAATAAAACTTGACGCACGGTCGTTTCATTGTACAGTATTGTATATAATTTCAGAACATTTTACAACGTTTTCAAAGACGTTTTAATTTGTCACAGCATCGAAAAACATTTTAGACAAAAACCGTAAAAAAATGAGTTAAAATGGTTTATTGTCATGGAATTCTGCTTCTGTAAATTGATACATTTTGTGTCAAAAATATTTCGAGAATCAAGAGTTCAATCTTGGAACGCTTTTTGGTACACGTATGTATACATATATGTATATTTCGGTATTGTTTCTAGCTAACGTTAATTAATTGCCGCGTCGAGATTTCATTTCAAGGATTCGTCGAAGCTCTTATCAGCCCGGAGTCATGCACAATCGGCGAGGGCAGTCGGTATTGACCCGCTCACTTTGGTGAAGACCGCGGTCACGTGTTACAGGAGACGAAGTTGTTACGATCGCTTTTCGCAAGTCCCCCGGATTGTTCGCGATGTACTCCAGAATTTCGAGTCCCCCTACCGACCGCACGTGTTCTCGCGATCCCGGACAGGGTTATTCACTTTAGAAGTCACATGAATAATTCTTTCTACTTCGGTAAAGGTCCAATTTAATAAAACATCACGGTCTGCGCATGTGGCCCCTCGCACAGGCGTACCCAGCGCGTACTTGTACCTCCTGCACTCGTTATATAACACGATCTTACAGGCAATTGAGAGCAAATGTACCGTTTTTGATTTAACGGATCGTAAATTGTGTTTACCTGCGTGCTCAATGGGCCCCGAGGCGGGGGCGTTTCGAAAGAACATCGAAACGTTTTGCTCGATCGTCCCGGGGAGTCGTTTCTTTTAAGAAACTAAACACCTGTTATCTCGAAGTTCGATGCTCGGCCACGCAGAAAACTAACTGCTCGCATGGCGGTGTCTGGTTTACCACTAAACGATACACTTCCCGCTCGCGTTCGAAAAATCGAAAAATTTTTACAAATTTAAAAAAAATATTGTAAGCCGTTCGAGGATTAAATAGCAATCTTGAACGATTTCTACTCGCTGAAAACTCGCTTTGAATAATTTTTCTAACAACTCTATACTAACTTACAAATACTTCGAATTACAAGGTAAATTCTGCTTTTCAATTACCACTAACGCATCTGTAACGTGCAACTGCAAATTTAATTGCGCTTCCATTATTAGCGTCGTTCATTAGACGGGCAGAACTGACGTGTATTTATCGTGCACGATATTGAACCATGTAAATGAAATATATTTTACCGTTCCTTCCTTCGATTAACATTGTAAATCAATTTTCGAAATAATTGGTTAACCCATCGTAACGTATTTCTGTTTTCTGGAACGAGTATTCGTGTTCGAATTGAATTACAACGCGGAGAGGTGGTGGGTCGGGGGGGGGGGGGGGGGGGCAGGGGGGTGAAATTGGGACACCGCGCGACGGAAGCAGTTCGTAATATACGAACAGCTTTCGGTAACGACGCATCAAAAGATAGAACGGCGGAGGAACGATTTTGAAAGTTCAAGTCCTGAGACGTTAACCTGGAAGATACTTCGCGTAGCGGGCAACCCTGACGTCTTATAGACGATCACTTAAACGGAACGGCGGGGGTTAATCCCGCGGGAACCTGCGCAGATTTAGTTGAGAAAGCTTGTAGTCTCTCTCCCCACCGCCACAATACCCGCGCGGAATCATCCGCAAAAAGAAGGAGAAATTTGATTAGCGAATATTCCGCGACTAAACGAAGCGTCGCGCGTTCGCGGATCATACGAACGAGTATAAAACCGCAGTCGGTTAATTATTTACTAACGATCCAAAAACAGTAAGGTGGATCAAGGAGAGTAAATTGCATTGGTTGAAAAAATCGATTCTAGATTCAATTTACCAAGTAATAAAATATTATTGACCTGACTTACTTCGCTGTAATGGTAAAATATTTTATTCAGAATTTCCAGTATTTTATTATACTGTTTACTTCGACAAAGATCCTGTCATTTCATATAAAAGAATATTTATAGTTTCAGCAGTTATAAAGTAAAAAAGAAAATGTCGAATTATTGTTGAATTTTGAATATTAAATTGTACAAAATAAAAAAGAGAAATGAGAATTTTTATAGGAACAATAAATCTAGTGTTAAGGCGACTAATTGTTTAATTATTAAAAGTTGGAATACGTTGCAATCGTGTTCGCTGCGCAGAAACACTCGACCGCGCGAACATAACCCCCGTAAAAATAGGATCAGTTTCGCATCAAGGTTTTACCTCCTACATTTTCCTGATCTATCCTCGACCGGCTTCCCGTTTCCCCGTTCATTACACAATTTCATGGGAGAGAAATGGTTTCGAAAATAACAGTTCATCGGGAACCGTTTCCCGGCGGTTTTCTAATGCCCGGGATATTGACTTCTATTTTCTATTTTCTGCAATCTTGTTTGCTTGAAGATAACAGTATATAAACGATTTAGCCGGGATACGACGGACAGCACTTGCCGACATTTTGTTCGTGTCTTTACTCTGTCAAGAAAATCTATCAAAATCGTATTTGCCGCTTTTATCTAAAATATTGTAGTCGCGTTAATATTTAACTTGCATCTGTTTATTCGCTGTTATTTATTTTGGAAGATTAAATATTGCCAATAAAGTTGATCGAAGTGATAAAACTGTAAGCTTCGCAAACTAGAGGATGTATAAACAAAGTTTAGTTGTACGTAGTACATAGTTCATTTTGGCCTTTTGACTTCGAAATATAAAAATTGATTTTATCTCTGGTAAGAAGATACGAAATAAATAGAAGCTAGAAACATTGTAGCACTTTTCGTTCTTATTTTGAATTTGAGACATCGCATTTCTCCTCCATTATTATTCTAATTCCGCTATTAAAAGTAAGATAAAAAAGATAAAAAATCACAATAATTTTTACACGATTACAGCTATAGTTTACGTTTATTCAGACACCCAACAGAGAGTAAGAATAAAAGTGACCGAGTCACAGCTACAAATAATACATCGTGACACAAATCCGTCCAATCTTTTAAAAATTACAACATGCAGAACGCCAGGAAACTCTACAGTGATTTAAACATTTGCAAGATATCCCGGCATCGCAAGATTCGCAAAATCTTTGCGAAAGATCCCTAGACCCTCGAGGCCCCCGAGACCGACCGTAATAACTCAGCAAAAAGAATCCATGTCAAAGTAAAAAGTTCCTTTCACATGTTGAAATATAAACGAACCCGTTCGGAAAAGTTTCGCGAAGATTCATCAAACCTTTCGCTCGAAACTTCCATCGGCAAAGATCATGTTATTTCGCGCGTTCCGCGCCGCGTCTTGTGAAATTTGACCCCTTGCCGTAGTTTGACGAGCCCGATTCGCGATGGAAGCTACTGGTAAGAAATAATTAAGTATGGATGTTATTCTGTTCTTTAAAACCCTTTGCACTCCGTTGTCTCAGGGGACATCGTAATTCTAGTACATGACTAAACCATTAAAAATTATTAGCGATTTGCAAACTATTCCTCGATGTCTACAAAGTCATATAAATCGAATATTATTATAATAATATGATACATATATGTATACAATATGTAACGTATAGTATATGATAATATAAATGTTCATAAGCGCTGGTAGGTAACATCCATGTTGGCGCGGAGTGCAAAGGGTTAAAATTGCAATAAAATTCTAATCCCTTGCTATTAACACATTAAAGGCGGGGGATCTTGACGAAAGTATGCTAGGTAACGCTTCAAACCACAAAACATACTAAATACGAATGTGAAGTGGCGCATGAATTGCGCGATACGGTTGCAAACAGTACTAATACGAGCCCCGCCTTTAAGCTACAGTCGAGATAAATCGTATCACTACGACTCCAGCCTTTAAGCTACAGTCGAGATGAATCGCAGTACTACGACCCCCGCCTTTAATGTGTTAATATTTATGCATACATTAAGAATAAATATTAATGTGCTGTCCCTTATAAGAAATTGTGCCAATTGGAAAATTCTTATTGGAATGACTGTGAAGAAAATGGTACGTCAAAGGGTTAATAGCAAGGCCGCGCAGTTCTCCATAAGATCGTGAACCATCAAGGGACCGAGTCGAGAACCAAATTCGCGACATCGATTATTATGCCATGGCTGGTTCGTCTAAAAAACCGTAGCCGAATGCACGCCACGGCAGCCGGCGAGACGTTGAAAAATGTTAAACGACCTCAAACAGAGGGCGGAACGCCGGCTGAGAGCGGCGCGGAGGCGGGAGCCGAATTTCGCGGAGCCGTGGAACCGGCTGGAAGCGGGCACGGCCGCGATGCAAATATTTCTAAGTGTTTGAACGGCGCGATAAGTAAAAGTAAATCGGATTACACGGGAAGCATTCGCAAATGTTAGCCGGCCGGCCGGCGACGACGACGACGACGACGACCTGAATTCCGTAACTAACATCGCATGTAACACGGCGTCATTTATACCGGCCGATCCGTTGCGAGATAAATATCGTTGTAAACGTCGGATCCGCCCGGCGATACGGTGATTTAATTAAAATCTTTATTAATTACACGGCCCGCGGAACGATCCCGGCACCGGTATTATTCTCGTATCGCGCGATCGCCGCGGTGGTCGACGACGCGCGTATTCGTTCACGGTTTCTTTTCCGCCCTCGAACGGGGATCATCCTCCTCCTCGTGTTCACAGCCATCGCGAGTCTCGCGGGGAGATCGCCTCGAGCGGAAAGCGATCGCGTACAATAAATTCATTGCGAAAGGAGCGCGGCTCACGGTTTTCTTGGCGCGGCGGCGGACGCCCCGTTTCGGTTCTCTCTTCTCGAATTCAATTCCTGGTGAAACGCACGCGGGATACCCGGGGACGACCGCGGTCTCTGTAATTATCGGGGGCGCGCACGCGGCGTACGGAGGGAAAAAAAAGAAGAAGAAAGAAACGATGCCGAAGACATCGAGGCAGAAGAAGCGTAATTGTGTTTAAAAGCGACCGGATATACGGGAGCGGCGCGCCGCAAGAAGGGTTGTAAAGCCATATGACAGAATATAATAGCATTCAATGGAAAGGAGTATCGTTCGTTGCACAAAAGGCTTTTGTTATGAAGCTGTATACTCCAGTTTTTCCAGATTTTTCCTCGAGATTTATTCGGTTCGATTGTGTAGCGTACCAGAAAACCGTACGCAATGATTCCTCGCCCCCCCCCCCCATATATATTCATGCATTCCCCCTTCGAAGTAATTTTCTTCCTACGTCATCCTTCTGCCCCTATTGAGCGGCGCTCAGTCATCCGCCACAAAGAAATCATATTCCCGTAAAATACGGAATCATTCGAGCACTGTCGCACGAACGGCGACGGGGCGCTGTTATCACCAGGAAATGTTTATAATTATTTCGGTCGTCGCGACGGTGGGGGGGAAACGTTATCGTACGAACGAAAACCGTGGGGCGGTTACGCTGTGACAAATTTTTATTGCGCTTGCTCTTTTTTTCTCCCCCGTTTCGTTTGGTTTTATATGCCTTCCGAACACACCGCAAACTCGCCAGCGGCTGATACACTGTACACCTGTACGCGTATACAAGCGTATGTGTGTGTGTGTGTGTGTGTGCGTGCGTGTTTTGTTCGATTTGAATCGCGATTAATTAAATACGCGCAACGCGATCGCTACTTTTTTTTTTCCTACGTCGGCTAAACAAAACGAAGCTTTATGAAAGTTCAGATTTAAATCACCGCCGATCTCATTTGGCATGCGGCTTTTTTCTCCCGCCAGCCCCTGCCCGCCTACCACCACCACCACCACCACCACCTCCACCCGCCCCGTTCGCCGTGAAATTTCCGCAGTTTTTTTTTTTTTTTTTTTTTAGGAAAAACTGAATAACAATTTTGCCAAATCTGATTAATACGTTGACTGGCGTGCCAGTGGTCGTGATTGCCTCTACGCTGTGACAACGCTCGCGAAATCCAATCTACCGTGAATTGCATATCAAATTTGCTGTATACTTTTTTTCTCGCCGCGGAAAGGGTTGCGGCGCGCGGTGTTCTTGACGCGCCCGAAACGCGAGCGAACGTAATTTTTAATTCACGAATTCGAGTCTTCGAAGTTATTCGCGCGGGAGTTTGTAGATTTCGTGAATCGCCAAGTCGAAAATCTCGTGTCGAATCGACATTTTGGTTTAAACAATCGCAGACGTGGTTTAATGTGTAACAAATTGTTTTTCGGTATTTTTCTACGAAGACTCGACGGAAAATAGACTTTTCTTTCGACCGATTGGATAATATCGTTTCAACCTTTTCGCGTGATGCAATTTGAAATTACTCGTTTTTCGTTTATCACATTTTTGTGGAAAAAAAAGGGAACAAAAAAGCCCGAGCTTTATTCAATTTTCTTACAATTAAGTCAATAACAACGATCGCGTCGGCGTTTCAGCTTGAAACGTTTCGCGGCAATCCATTACAGAAGTGCAAACATATTTTGTGATTACATCCGAAATATTGTTTTTTAAATTTGTCGGTCCCCGGGGTCCGGCATCCGCGTAAACGGAAAGTTTAGTATCAGTCGCCAGGGAGCGGCGTAGCGTTTAACGCGTTTAGTTAGCGGTTACCGCCATTTTTGTTTTCGTGGCTTTATATCGCAATACCTCGCCAATTAAACAAAGCTATTAAATTACAACCCAATGTTACAAGAATACGATCTGTGCTAGATTAATGATTTCAATTCCTTAGCTGTAAAATATTTTAGGTTAAATTGAATGCCAGTTGCACTCTGGAATGAATAAAGTGCGAATTAAATATTTGTATCTTTTAAAAATTCATATAATGTCTAAAGAAAATATAGGCGTGTGCATTTCCATATCATAATTGTAAAATATAATTTGTAATATACGTATAAGTACACGAATACTTTTATTCAGATTTCTATACAATTTCTACACAATAGAAATAAATAATAGAAATAAATAAATTCCAAGAATTATATTACTAGGCTGTGCATTTTTAAATACGAGAAAATGAAAGAATAGTTTTCTTCGTCGTCTAAAAGATGACTCACCATAAAAGAAGATAAAACCGCAATTATAGCAATTCACGAATTTCAAAAATCTGCCGTGCACGCACAAATTCCTGCATTTATTATAATTAACGTTTCATAGGCTCAACGATATCATAGACACACCGAGAAACCGATACAACAATTTCTATCCCGGACGCAATGAAAACCCGCAGCAGTCGATTCGACATTTGATCCGTATTCCGCAGTTTGGACGTCGGATTATTCGGTCGGCGTAATGTCGATCCATCACGAAGTTCTACGGCGTAGAATTAGTATCGTCGATTAATGTTGACCGACGGCGGCGATCTTAAGGGCCCGGAAATTGATCCGAGTACGCAAACTTGGAGAAAGCTCGGAAGGGGAGGGAGGGAGGGAGGGCGGGCCATCGGTGGGCGTTTAATGCGGCGCCCTAATTACGCGACAAATACCAAATGAAGCGTGACCGCGGCGAAACTTCCAGCATTGTTATTACAGCGGACCGTGATACATAGCCGGCAATAATTTAATGCGATTGCAAGTTACGCTGCGTATAAAATTAACCGTAATCGTGTAACGCGGGGAGAGGGGTGGGGG